>NC_092420.1:44250024-44550024 GCF_040894005.1 Engystomops pustulosus
TAGAAAAAAGACGACCGAGGGGAGACCTCATTACAATGTACAAATACCTGAAAGGACAGTACAAGGATCTCTCCAAAGATCTTTTATACCTAGGCCTGTGACCAGGACAAGGGGGCATCCTCTACGCCTACAGGAGAGGCGATTTTACCATCAACATAGACAAAGGTTCTTTACTGTACGAGCAGTGAGACTGTGGAACTCTCTGCCGCAGGAGGTTGTTATGGCGGACTCTATGTACATGTTCAAGAGAGGCCTGGATACCTTTCTGAAGAGGAAAAATATCACGGGTTATAGGGATAAAGCATTTATTTAATTCTTAAAGGTTGGACTTGATGGACTTGTGTCTTTTTCCGGCCTTATATACTATGATACTATGATACTAAGTAATGAAGAAACATATCAGGGGGGGGGCTGTTTGAGCATCTATAGTTTTAATTTAGTGGTGTTGAGGCGTAGACTTATTTAATTAGACCCAATGCTGAAATGCAGCAGCATCTAGAACTAGAAATGGAGCAACAGAGAGAGTAGCGTGTGCTCGTAATCAGGAAAAGTTACCAATAATTTGTGTGTGTCAAACCTAAGGGAGAGCCAGCAAGAAATGTTCGTAAGCCTTTTGCTCTAAAATAATAGGCTCGCTAATAGAGTTTGTTAAAAACAAGCAAGTGTTTTGCTCCAGAAACAAATAAACAAAAAAGGATAACTAGAGCAACTGGCATAACTGCGAAAACGCTCAAGCGTGAATGTACACCAACTCCCTCGATGGATTGTTCCCTCTCCTCTATACATTGAGTGTCAGAAATCTACTCCTACCACATAGAATTTTAATAGTTGTTTTGTACATGTATCCTAGTCAAATACAGATCCTTATGTAGATCTAGATTTATAGATTGACACCAATAAAAGGTAATTTTAATTGTTCAAAGGACCTCTTTTTTGCAGAAATGCAATTTATGTGAATTGAAGTGACCATAGGTCCAGGCCATACAAGTGGTCTTAGGATTATCTATCTTTTTTTCGTAAACACACACACAAATATACCTAGGGCTCTTGATAGTGACACTAGCTACCTTACAGAAAGGGGCAGCTAGTAGTACAAACTACAACTGCATTAAACAAGGGCCAAATGCTTTCCTAATGGCATTAGCAGCTGCAATACATTCAGAAAAAAATACTGGTCACAACAAGTCTCTTGGGCCCCTCTGCTGCAAACTGTGGAAGTTGGGCATCTGGAGGATGATCCTATAATCATTCTCAATGCCACATTTGAAGTGTGGAATTTTTCCACCAAAACAAGATAGCAGGTGTCCACCTTATTTTATCTTTTTTATAGAATTTAGAATTTAATACACATATGATATATTTTACATATCCGTTTTATCCTTCCAATGGATCAGCATTGTACAATCATAGTTGACATGTGTTACCTTAGTATCCAATATAATTATTTAGCGGCGTACATTTTACATCATCTTATAAATTTGACCTCCACAAATCTGGAGATTTCGCTCCAACAATGAACGATCAGGCTTGCCTTGTTAACTACAAAATGACATCATCATCAATTCCATTCTAGCACCTTTGGGACACCTATCTCCCCACAAAACCTCATTCTTTTTGTTAATTTGTAAGCTCCTTCCATTAACAATAAGCTTGTGGAAACATAATTTCTGCGATTTCTTGTGTAGTTCACCACACTGCACTACAAAGGTAAAGTATGGCAGATAAGTTCTGCTCTTCTCTTCATTGGTATGTGTCTAGCGTAATGAGCCTTCACCACTTTAGACTCTGAATAGAGAAAATGCTTAAAGGAAACCTAAAGGTCCTGAATGTTATATCCGTTTTATCAGCAAAACCACTCAGCATAGGGATTAACCAAGATATGATTCTGCATCAGTGTAGCTACAGCATTCTCAATGTATGTTTACTTCATAACGCATCAAATCAAATGGCAGGTTTCCTTTAATGGGAATTGTGCGCTTGTGGGCTGTTTGCGAGACATCAACAGAGGGAACATTACAAACCTCACAGGAAGCCCAGAAATTAAACATAAAAGCTTGTATACGGTGCATTTTCAAGATGTTATTTGAAAGAAGTACCATAAGCTTGAAGGCCAGTAGTTAATATTGATAATACCTCTGAAACAACTTCCTCCAGTAGCTTCTGCAGGGACCCGTTTTCCTTCTTGAGCCTTTCATTTTCGGATAAGGCTGCTCTAAGTCGCACTTCTAAACCTTGCATATATTCTTTCTTTTTCCTTCTAGA
This sequence comes from Engystomops pustulosus, assembly GCF_040894005.1. Classification (NCBI taxonomy): domain Eukaryota; kingdom Metazoa; phylum Chordata; class Amphibia; order Anura; family Leptodactylidae; genus Engystomops; species Engystomops pustulosus. The sequence goes on from NC_092420.1 coordinate 44,252,287, forward strand.
CTGCAATGCCGACTCACGGTTTTTAATCATCCTCTGTTGCCTTCTTAAGTTAATCTGTGTAAACATCAAGTTTTTATAAAGTTACTATGGCATAAAGAACACAATAAACAACCAATTAACCTACCTACATATGTCAAACATAGAAGAGCATGTCTGAAGTCACAGTTACAGGAAGTAATCTGCATCATAAATTAGCAATATAAACCTTTGAGGTAACCTTCACCTTTCTCCACACCATGGTCCAAATTGGCCATCACCTGTCTCAGACAAAAACTAATATAGTGGACCATCAATATAAGTGAATATTTCTAGTCATGTTACAAGCTAAATAAGTACTGTACAATTGTACTTCCAATAGCACCATTTATTATTCAGAGATGTACAAAAAAGTTACATCATTTTCTTACAACTTTCACTGTCTGGTCTAAAAGCACAGTATATGGGTCAGTATAAATCATGGAGACACCTTACTTTAACACTTTTGCTGGATTTTAAAACCTAAAAAAAATGATTATTCATATTGCTATACACAGCAATAACTTTTTTCTACCAAGCTATGGTGTAATTCTTCATGGGATAATTAGTCATTTTCTATGACAGAATATTTTTTTTATCATTCAGTTTATTAAACACGTGGCATGATTTTAACACATGGCCCTGGAAAATAATACAGTAACCCACAGCGCACATAGGTGTAGGAGGTGTAATGTAGACTTGGCATTTTCTGACACAGGGTAAATTTATATAAGTTGCAACACTTTTCCTGGTCATGTGCCGGATATACATTTCAAAATGAACTTCTATAAAACAAGATGACCATATATAAATTGGCAGCATCCATCTATTAGGTACAAAAATCGACCATATACCGTGATTTAGGACCACGCTAATAAAGGAAGAAAAATTGTACACTGACAATTCAAGTTACAACCTTTAAAAAGGGCCAAAGTGTGAAGTGGGGTATTCTAAAGGAGAATGGAGGAGGGTAGAAAAGGAATGAATAGATGGATGGGTAAAACGGTAGTGGGCGGAATTGTGGATTGGCCACTATTGCCTATGGTGCCGGTATCTGGCATTCCTATAAACTAAATTACCTAAAAGAATGTATTTTGGAGGGGTTTTAAAATCTAGCTATGGCCCCCCAGGTTTTGATGTGTTGTTCAGTGGAAAGATGGGTGTCAACTGTGAGCTCCTCCATCTTGATTAGTAGAGTAAGCTCTGCGAGCAAGTATTATAGTTTAACCCCTAGGCGCACCAGGACTTTATAGTACGTCCCTGCGGCTAGATACGGGGACGTGCTATAACATCCTGCTTCTTGCACCGGCTCACGAATGGAGCCAACACCAGAAGCAGCAGCTGTCAGCTGTCTATCACAGCTGACACCGTGCTTTAACACCGGCGATCAGAGCCGCACCCGATCGCGGGTGTTAACCCCTTACACGCCGCGGTCAAGCATGACCACGGCATGTAAGGATGTTCCGGTTATGGACCAGATCCCCCGTGCCGCCTACCGGAAGAATCGATCCTCTTCTGGGCAGCCCCAAAATCTGCTGAGTGCTCCGGGGCTGCCCGATCTTCTGAGCAGTCAGACCCCTTCCGGGTCTTAATGTAAACTGTCTGAGCATGCGTATGCACCGGCTATAAAGTTTAAAAAGTGTTTTAAACCGCGATACCGCGGTTTAAAACACTAACAAAAATAAGCTCCGGCACCAGCTCACCCTGAGCTGGTGCTCGGTATTTCCATCTGAAACCTGCCACTTCAAGTGGTAGGTTTCCTTTAAGTGTTTTTATGGGAAAGTGACATTTTAGGGGCTTATATTTTTATGTATTCATTTTTTTATTTGTTCTAGTGTGTAAACTGTAGTGTTTTTACTTATCGTATATACTCGAGTATAAGCCGACCCGAGTAGAAACCGAGACCCCTTATTTTACCACCAAAACTCGGAAAAACTATTGACTCCAGTATAAGTCGAGGTTGGGAAATGCATTGGTCACATACCCCCCAGTATATAGCCAGCCAGCCCCCATGTAGTATACAGCCAGCCTGCCAGCCCCCATGTAGTATACAGCCAGCCTGCCAGCCCCCATGTAGTATACAGCCAGCCTGCCAGCCCCCATGTAGTATACAGCCAGCCTGCCAGCCCCCATGTAGTATACAGCCAGCCTGCCAGCCCCCATGTAGTATACAGCCAGCCTGCCAGCCCCCATGTAGTATACAGCCAGCCTGCCAGCCCCCATGTAGTATACAGCCAGCCTGCCAGCCCCCATGTAGTATACAGCCAGCCTGCCAGCCCCCATGTAGTATACAGCCAGCCTGCCAGCCCCCATGTAGTTTTCCCCTTGGCTTATACATGAGTCTATTACAAAAAAAAAAAAATGTACCCACTTAAAAAAAAATAAACTTATATGCTCACCCTCCAATGTCAGCGCGGCTCACCGATGTCCCCGATGTCAGCGTGTCCCGTCTTCTTTCATCTCCGCGGCTTCTCTTCTTTCTTCTTGCTTCTCTCATGGACGCGGCCATGTTTTCTTCCTGGCCGTGCATACTATGACATCAGCAGCGGCCACGTCATAGAAGCGCCTGCTAGAAGAAAACATGGCCGCGTCCATGAGAGAAGCAAGAAGAAAAGAAGACGGGACGCGCTGACATTGGTGAGCCGCGCTGACATTGGTGAGCCGCGCTGACATTGGTGAGCCGCGCTGGCATCGGAGGGTGAGTATATAAGTTTCTTTTTAAGTGCTGTGGGGGCCGGCTGTATACTACATGGGGGCTGGCAGGCTGGCTGTATACTACATGGGGGCTGGCAGGCTGGCTGTATACTACATGGGGGCTGGCAGGCTGGCTGTATACTACATGGGGGCTGGCAGGCTGGCTGTATACTACATGGGGGCTGGCAGGCTGGCTGTATACTACATGGGGGCTGGCAGGCTGGCTGTATACTACATGGGGGCTGGCAGGCTGGCTGTATACTACATGGGGGCTGGCAGACTGTATACTACATGATGGCTGGCAGGCTGTATACTACATGGGGGCTGGCTAGCTGTATACTACTGGGAGCTGGCTGGCTATATACTGGGGGGTATGTGACCAATGCATTTCCCACCCTCGACTTATACTGGAGTCAATAGTTTTTCCGAGTTTTGGTGGTAAAATAAGGGGTCTCGGCTTCTACTCGGGTCGGCTTATACTCGAGTATATACGGTAAGTAAAAACACTACAGTTTACACACTAGAACAAATAAAAAAATGAATACATAAAAATATAAGCCCCTAAAATGTCACTTTCCCATAAAAACACTTAAAGGAAACCTACCACTTGAAGTGGCAGGTTTCAGATGGAAATACCGAGCACCAGCTCAGGGTGAGCTGGTGCCGGAGCTTATTTTTGTTAGTGTTTTAAACCGCGGTATCGCGGTTTAAAACACTTTTTAAACTTTATAGCCGGCGCAGGGAGGTACGCGCTCAGCGCTTACCATGCGCGCGGCTCTCCTTCACTTCCTATGTACGCCTCCCTGCGCCGGCTATAAGGTTTAAAACACTAACAAAAATAAGCTCCGGCACCAGCTCACCCTGAGCTGGTGTTCGGTATTTCCATCTGAAACCTGCCACTTCAAGTGGTAGGTTTCCTTTAATAAAGTATAAAAAAAACCCACATATTTGGCATTGCCACGTCTGAAACAATCTGTATAATAAAACGGAATTGTTACTGGACCCGCACGGTAAACGTCGGAGGAAAAAAAGCAAAAAACTTTTCAAAGAAAGACCATTTTTAATTAATACCTTTTAAAAAAATGCTCTAAAAAGTGATAGACGTTCCACATTCTAAAATGAGTCCACTAAAAAGAACAACTCTTCTTGCAAAAAAATAAGCCCCTAACCAGATTTGTCAGGCGAAAAATAAAAGTTATGCATATGAAAAGATGGTGATGCTAAAATGAACAAGATTTTCTCCAAATTAGTTTTTATTCAGTACAATTGAATAAAATACACAAAACCCCCACATATTTGGTATCGCTGCGTCCGTAACAATCTGCATAATAAAAATGAATCCTTTGCAAAACTGCAACGTCCTATGGTACTAGCTGGAATGGCGTTACCAAACATATATGTTTACTACCTAGCAGGCCATCTGAAATTCTTGGGCCCTTGGTTAGGCACCCCAAACACTGTGGGGGAATGGCACACTACCACAGCTAACTGAGCTGAATGACAGCCAATTCTGGTCAGAAGTAGGGATAAAGACCCTGGGTGACATGTATGTAGATGATGTGCTAGTTTCCTTTGACTATCTGCGAGAGAGGTATGACATCCCACACAGGCAGTTCCATAGATATCTCCAGATCCGCCATGCTCCATCTGCACAGTTCCCAACCCCAGGCTTGCATGTCACCAAATACCCACTAATTGGAGTAATACATTCACAGGGACACGCAGGACTCATCTCACTAATATATTTCCATCTTATTAATGCTAAAGCATCCTCCACCCCCCTGCCAGCTCTAGCCAAATGGAGGTCTTTGATGCCCAACCTAGATGAAGAACAAGTGGCAGAGCTGTACCAATCGCATCTTTTTGTCTCACCTGCGGATAACAATAGGATGATACAACTACATGTCATACATCAAAGCTATCTTACGCCCCTTAGACTCTTTAAGATGAAACGGGTCGCCACCCCCGAATGTCACAGGTGGACTTCCACCACATGATATGGCACTGCTCAGTTCTGCAAGGATTCTGGCAGGAGGTCCTAAACTTGTTGATATCAATACTAGAAAAGCCCATTCCATGCACCCTAGAAATATGTATGTTCGACATTTTAGATGAAGAGGTCTGTACGCATTATGAGAGAGTATTTCTGCGAGAGACACTGTTTTTGGCTAGGAAATCCATTGTGTTGCGGTGGATGGACCCTAGACCCCCCACGTGTAACATGTGGAAGGGTTTGGTGAATACAATAATACCATATGAAAAGGTGGTATACAAACATAGGAAATGTCTTGCAAAATTCAACAAAATATGGGACAGATGGTGCAACTCATCGTCCACATCCCCAGGGCCTGGAGACATTGCAGCCGCCATGGGGAACCGGACCTAATTAAGGTGTAACACATAAGTCAGAACATGTGGTAACCGCGCTTTACATTATAGCAAGTGACCAGGACCTATTGGTCAGTTTACCTCCGATCCCTTTTAATCTGGTATGAACATAATAAAATACAAAGCAGCAAGTTTGGTATGATGTTTTTTTCTTTTTAATGTAATGTTAATGTAAAGGTGTGAAACTCGATTACTTGTACAATCACCTGGAATCGCATGTCATGATGCAAGCATTTCTTCATACAATTAATCTATGTAACAAATGTACAGCACTTTTCTTGTAAATGATGTTTGCGAACTTTAATAAAACAGAGTTTAAAAAAAAAGAATCGTTATTAGATCTGCAAAGTGAAACCCATAAAAAAACAAAAATACCACTCCAAAAAGAAAATTTTTTATTAATACTATAAATATGCTCTAAAAAGTGATTAAAAAAATGTTATGCACTCTTAAATAAGAACACTAAGAACAATCCTTCTCACAAAAAATAAGCCCTCAACAGATTTGTGAGGCGAAGGATAAAGTTCTAGATATAAAAGTCGGTGATGCTAAAATTAAAAACATTTTTTGCCAAATTACTTTTTATTCAGTAAAAATGTGGAAAAAATATAAAATCTATAACGGTAAATGGTATTTTCATCTTTATAGTATGGTAATGGCCAAAAAAAAACATTTTTTCCTACAAATTAATGATTTTCTTTTCCTCCATAAACAAAGAGTTAATAAAATCTCACCAATTGGCTATAGATGCCCCAAAATTAAGTACCAGAAAAGTGCATCTCATGTGGCAAAAGAAATAAGCCCCTATAGGTCCACATCAAAAAAGAAAAAAATATAGCCTGTACAATTTGACATAGCAAATGTGCTCTGCATGGCGCCTCCTTTCATTCTATGCCCGGCAGTGCGTCCATACAGCAGGTTACCACCACATATAAGGTATCGGTGTACTCGAGAGAAATTGGGTATCAAACTTTGTGGAGCCTTTTTTCATTTAATCCATTGCAAATGTTTAATTTTCCACCCAAAAGGAAAGTATTGTTAAAAAATATTACAATTTGTAGACTGCACCTCCATTTTGTTTTAACCCCTATAAAACACCTAAAGGGTTAACAACCTTCTTAAAAGTGGTTTTTCATACATTGAGGGGTGTAGTTTCCATAATGGGGTAATTTACGAGTCTAACTATTATTTAGGCCCCTCACAGTCAATTAGAAGTTGAGCAGGTCCATCTAAATACAGATTTTGGTGATTTTACTAAAAATTTGAAAAATGGTACCTAAATTCTGAACATTTTAGTAAATATATGGAATCTTAAAAAATCATGCCAACATAAAGCAGACATTTGGGAAATATAAGTTATGAATTTATTTGGGTGCTATATCTGCATCAAAAGTAGAGAACTTTGAAAATAAAGAATTTTTCCAAATTTCTTTTTTTTCATAACTAGACACAAAAGATATCATCCAAATTTTTAAACTAATTTGAAGTACAATGTGTCACGAGAAAACATTCTCAAAATCCCCTGGATATCTCATAGCGTTCCAAAGCTATAACCACTTATAGTGACACAGGGCAAATTTGAAAAATGGGACTGCGTCCAAAAGGCCAAAAGAGGCTGAGTCCCGTAGGGGTTAAGAATTCAAAAATGCTTTTTCCCCATAACCCGTGATATTTCTGCTCTCCAACAAAAGCTTCTCTTAAACATGTACATAGAGTAAGCCATAACAACCTCATCCATAGTCTCACTGCTTTTACAGTAAAGAACCTTTGTCAATCTGTCATTGTATTCTAGTCCCCTATTCCCCTAATAATCTTGGTTGGTTTCCTCTGCACCTGTTCCAGTTCTACTATGTCCTTTTTATACACTGGTGCCCAAAACTGTACACAATATACCATGTGTGGTCTGACCAGTGATTTGTAAACTATGGCCTTATGAGAATATATTCCCCTCTTGATACATCCCATAATTGTATTTGCTTTAGCAGCAGGTGCCTGGCTCTTGTCACTTAAGTTTACTATCCACCAATACCCCAAACTTTTTCAGCTACAGTTTTACCAAGTAATTGACTGTTTAGGACATAATTATACTTTTTGTTTCCATGCCCCAATTGCGTAACTTTACATTTATCTACATTAAACCTCATCAACCATTTCTCTGCCCACTTCTCAAGCTTCTACAAATCCCTCTTGAAGGCTAAACTATCAACCTCACTATTAATTACTTTACACAGCTTAGTATCATCTGCAAATATTGAAACATGACTGTGTAAACCCACTACAAGGTCATTAATAAAAATATTAACCCCTTAACAATCTGGCCCTTCGTTTTTTCATTTCCATTTTTCACTCCCCACCTTCAAAAAAAATCTATAAACTTATTTTTACACAAAGAGCTCTGTGAAGGCTTGTTTTCTGCATAACAAATTGCATTTCATAGTGATGGTTTTTAATTTTCCATGTTGTGTATTGGGAAGCAGAAAAAAAAATTCAAATGCAGGGAAAATGGTGAAAAAACATATTTGCGCCATTTTCTTGTGGGCTTGGATATTACGGCTTTCACTGTGCGCCCCAAACAACATGTCTGCTTTATTCTTTGGGTCTGTGCGATCACGGGGATAACAAATTTGATTTTGCCATCTCCTGAGGCTAATAAATTTTTCATTCTTTGGTGTACGGAGTTGTGGGTGGTGTAATTTTTTGCGACTTTTGATTTTGTTTTTGAGGACGTTGCTGCAATATGCAGCAAGGACTTACCGGCTATGGAGAGGGATCAGCCCATAAGGGGTTAAAAAGAAGTAGCCCCAATACTGACCCCTGTGGCACTCCACTGGTAACGTCAACCTAATCTGAGAATGTTCCATTAATGATGACCCTCTGTTCTCTATCACTAAGCCAATTACTTACCAAAATACACATATACACATATATTTTCCCCTAGTCCCAGCCATCTCATATGTACCAACCGTGCCAAATGCCTTTGAAAAGTCCATATTCCAAAGATTTATTTAACACAGTCCAACAAGAACTCAAGAAGCTTTGTTCAGGATAAAACAAAAGTATAATGTCCTTAGTTTCAGGGCAGCAGTACAAAAGAATAGTCAACCAATGCCTCTCTCCCAGCTTTTCAGGCTTTTGCTCCCGCTGTGTAGTCCAGGACCTGCACTTGGTCTTCTCTTTAGAACAACAGCACCCAGCAACTCTTGCCTCTGTCAATTTGCTCCTCAACAATCTGAACACCGACACCTACAGCTAAAAGGTCAGGTATATAACAGGTCATGGAGTATGGAGAGGAGCCATCAAGGCAGGAACCCTGCAACATCTAAACCATGGATCTAACGTCTAGTTAAAAAATCATTAACCCTAAAACATTGAGACCAGGAACCTTAAAGGGACATACTGCCCATCTATCACTCTACCAAGTGATGGTTTACAGTATATATACGGTAGGTGTGCATTGTATACTGTATGCATGAACTGTTTAGACAGGACTTATCAACCTGAGCTGAGCTGAGCATTATCCACAGCAGCCGGTGGATGGTGCAGCGATTTATTACTTATGTCAGGGACAACACAGTGATTCCAGCATTCTCTGAAGCAGTGCATAATTAGAGTATGAGGTGAAACTCAGAGCCCGCCACAGGACCGACAGAGCCTCATGATCATAATTTAATAATTGTTAATCAAAATATATTTCTGCATCAGTGCAGCTATGGCATTCTCAAGGTTTGCTTGGTTCATAATGCATAAGATCAAACTGTAGATTTCCTTTAACACCCTGTTGTTAATTTCCAGGAGGCATTATTGCAAAATTGCATAAAAAAAGTTGTACCCAGTTCCTTGGGTAGGTGAGGTATGTGGTGGGTTAGGTCCCAATCAGTTTTGCGCCACCTTGCTGTGCCCCTCTGCAGCAGGGGTGGGATCCCGCTGCCAGTTGTTACATTTACAACGGACTGTAAACCAAAATATAGCACTGGACACCACAAATAGTGGTGTAACTGAAGCTGCGTTTACACATTTATAGCTTTGAAACACAATCCAGACAAAATGTGAGAGCACCACCTGAGCTTTACTTCCCTATATGGCAAGCACCCATTGATTTATTTGGTATATGCATTCCAGATATGCATTTATATGTGCAGCGAATTGGTAAATTTTTGTGTGTGCTATTTTTACTGCTGGTGGTACTCATTGTAACTGATCAAATAGCTGTCGGCCTCTTGGAGTTTCTTTATATGATTTTTAATGGGCACATCATGCCATTTATTGGCCTTCCTAATGATGCTTTTTTACTGTATTTTTTGTTTTGAGGGGGGAACTCCACCTAGGGAACCAAATGCCTCGTCCCGTCCCTGCAGTTAGCTGTAGTTTTAATTTTAAGCACTTCATTTGCTCAAAAAGGTTATTCATGTATGCACACTTAGACGCCATGAGAGGAATTAGAAATATAATTCTTTTTATTATATCACGAGTTACACATGAGACCCCTGGCTCGCCCGCCCCTGCACACGTCACCTACCCACATCCTGACGCTGTCCTAAAGGCTCGCTTGTAGCATCAGGCATTCTCGGGTCTGTGTGGTCAGCATCTCTCGTATCATGCGCATGGACATGCCCAGATGAAGCGGTGCCGGCCACATGATCCCCGCATTCATCTGCAAATGTGCCACACTACGCTGCTGACTCGGAGTAGCCACGTGCGGTGCCAGAATGCCTGACACGGTCAGTAATAGTGTCGGATAGTGGGCGGGACGTGGAAAGGTGGCATATTGTGATACAAATGTGAAGCATTTGGAGTGTGTCACATTCTAATTGATGTAATTATCATTCAATGTGGCCTATTAAGTTTCTAGTAAGGACTATACAAAATGGAGTAAAACCTTGTCCTTTGTCTCATCCAGGATGTGATCATGCAGTGTTAAAAGCGATCGTTGATACATATGTTACAAAATGATGATGTGACAGTATCGAATATGAATAATGCCTTTGTTCATTTCATGTTCATATATGATACAAAATGATGATGCAGCAGTATCTAATACAGATGACGCCTTTGTTTATGAAATGTTATAAAAGCAAGGGGATTTTGACAGGGGGCAGGGACTTTCCAGACATGACAAGTGGACGCACGTCTGTCTGTGATGCAAGTCGGGAAACTGCCTTCCTCTGTAGAGGTCCCCCGAAAGGGAAGTGATGCTACAATATCCGGTAAATATATTGATGTTTGCTTCTCATGATTATAAGTAGAAAAGTGTAACCATCATTTCAAAAAACTTTTGATATGTTGTAGGGCAGGTAATTTTAAAGAGAACCCGTCATGCAAAATAACCCCCCTAAACTAAATATATTTTCATAAACTGCCATTAGAGAGCATTGCCTCTATCCCTTCATTGTCCCTCTACATGCCTGTAAACCTAAGCAATGAGGTCCTAAAGCTGTATGCAAATGACCTGTGAAATGTCCAATGAAGCATTAGCATATTCAAGCTGTCCACTCTATTCATGAGTGGGAGGCACAGCCACACCCCCAGTGCATGACTGACAGCCTGTACAATGGTGTGAGGCTGTATAATGATGTGCTTCCTGGTGCTGGTGGCCTCACCCCCTGCAGCCTGTGTGTGTGTATAGGAGAGATACAGCAGCTCCAGGCAGCCATGTTACAGCAGAACATGTCAGATTCATGTGTAGCTGATGTCTGTGTCTCTCACCTGTATATTAGGAGGATGCAGCATGTCAGCAGATGCAGCACACACTAGCCATGCTTTACTATACATTACACACAGACCTGAGCAGGGGGAGGAGAGGGGAGGGGTAACAGGGGTGACATCACTGCCTCTGACCATGTGACCAGCCTCATGTACATAATAAAGAATAGATTATTTTACAATGAATAATGTATGAAATAACTAGATAAAGGCTGGGGTGGATCCTTGTGAGCTGCTCCAACAGGTAGAGGTGACAGGACAAGTGACACAGACCTGATGACAGGTGTCCTTTAAGCCTTTTTGCAATTGGATTAGTTACCCGAATCTTGCTCCTTCCTCTTGTATTCTGAAGACTTCCCCTAGATGGCAGTGACTGCTCAGATAGCTGTTACTATGGACATTCTGTCTTCATAAAGAAGACTATGGAACAGGAGACACGCCCCCATCCTCCTCCCTGCACACAGCTGATTACCTCATGTGTCACTGCCCCAGCACTCAGTCATGTGAAGGGAGAAGCCCTCAATAATGTAGTGACCAAACACCTGAACTTGTCTCTCCTTAGCTTTCCCTACATTTGTATGTAACAAAATAATCCACACAGACAAACTGCAGCCCCCTCCCCTCCCCCATCCCCTCACGCAAGGAAGTGGCAGGAGACACTCTCCAAGCTGTCCTCTCATGTGCTGTGCTGAAGTTTTACCTAGATAGGTAGGTACCTACATAGATAGATATATAGATAGATAGGTTATGCATAGATTGATAGCTCTGGTGTCACTGGTCAGCAGCGTGAGCTTGTGATGAGGTGGCAGGAGGCAGGCTCCGCCCCTCCATCTTGCTGATTGTAGTTTTTTTGAGAGCTGGAAACCCTGGTTGCTATGGGCCAAAAAAGGTACTAAATGAGGACCGAGAGGCAAAATACTTTGAGGAATGATTCCCAGGAACACCTGGAGCAGAATTATGCATTTTATTATATGGTTTTATGTAATTTTCAATAATAAAGCATTACTGTTTTATTAATCCCAATCTGTGTGTTGGTGAGCGCTTCATATGCTTGGGCACCGCCCGCACTTAGCTGACTTAGTAATACACATGTGCAGGGGAGGGCCGAACCAGGGGGGTGGGAGTATTCTCCTCATGGAGGAGCGGTTTCCCGAGGGTGGGGGATCACAGAGCACGTCATTTAACGCTAATATACAAGTTATCTTTTGTTCTATAAAACATATTTTTCATACAAAACATGTTTAGCAGTGTATACGCAAAGCTCTATGTGGACAGGTTTCCTTTAAAGTAAAGTCTTTAGTGTTAGCTGACTCTAGCAGTTCAAAGGGGGACCTGGTAATTTAGCACTCCTGATAAATTCCAGGTAGGGATTTTTAATTTGAAATAAGATCTTTATCTGGAAGTAGCCTTCACAAACGTTTTTATCCATCTATGTTCTCAAAGGGAAGAAGGCCCCTAGGGCAGATATATGGATTTAAATGAACTGGTCTTCAGTCCTTTCTTGAATACTGCTTGCAAGATCTGAGAGCTATTGGGAGATGACTGATTAGGTGGATCTGGCCCACAGAAAAACAAATCTGTTACATATTTTCGAGTATATGGCAAAGGTTACTGGTTTACGAATTGCCTTCAAGGTGGAATTACTATATGTCTGGAATTTAGGAACCAGGCCAAAAGGTTGAGAGACTGAGTCGTCAGTTGATACACCAGGCCTTGGTGTAGAATATGTTCCCGTGGGGAGGGGGGAGTAAAATCAGATCTGTTATGCCCAGATCTCTCAGGGCACAAAACAAGTCCTTTTTAGGCCAAAATGGAAAATTAGAATTACCGTTGCTTTGTCCATTAGAATTTTCAGTATTACCTTTGAAATTACAGGAATCAGAGGAAGGGGGGAGGGGGAAAGCATACATTAGAGGAGCAATCCACTTGTGGCCGAATGCGTACACTTGGGATACAGAGTTAGTTTTGTCCAGAGAGAAGAAACTGTCCATTTTTGTATTTGCTTTGGTGCCAAATAAGTCTACAGTTGGCTGCCCCCACAGCTGTGTACTCTGTAAATAGACCTAGTTGTTCAGAGACCATTTAGAAGGTCTTGCCTCCTGTTGCCCCCTTGACGTCAGAGATACGTCGCCGTAATTACATTGCCAGAATGAAGCCTAACATGGGAGTCTTTCAAATACTGTGAGCTTGATTTCAAGGCTTCCCAAGCCGCCCTCAATGCTCAGTAGAGCGTCTCTAACTGACATGGGCCACAGGCCTTGGAGATCATCTTACCCCAGGTATTCCCCCAACTGGATGGTTTTGATAGGTCAGTGTAACCAGGGAATCCCCTTTTTTAGATGATGCTCTCTTGTCCATCGTACCAGGGATGACTTGGTGGATGGCGGTAGTGGAATCTTCTGATCTAGAGAGAAAGTGTTTTTAGTCCATGAAGATAGGATCCAGCTATGAAATGTTTGTGTGTGACTCAGACTCCACTGAACTGAACATATGCAGGCAGTCAGGATTTTCACAGTTTCTCTCAGGGTACAATTGTGGCGTTTCAGAAAAGTTGTTATATTATATATTTGACATCTGAATTTTTGAATTTAGCAGAGTCCCTACAAAGATAGTGTCTGTACTGAGAGATGCTGAATTTATTATTCAGCCTAGCTGTCCATAATCAGTTACTCTTCCGTCCACCAGATTATTAAAAGGTCGTCCAAATACGGAATAAATTGCACCTTACTTGTTCTTAAAAAGTACTTGGAGGGGATGAGACAGATTATTTTCCCCACTGGAGAGGTGTTTTTGCCAACCTTACAAATTTCTCAGATGGTAGATATATTGGCACATGATAATATGCGTCATTCAGGTCTATCGTACACATAAAGGCATCCAGATGAATAAGGCTGGTGGCTGCGACGATCTTCTCCATTTTGAATTTCCTTTTTTTAAATCATTGGTCTTTTTGATTAGAAACAAACAATAATGTCCGTTTATAGCTGTATTTGCAGAAACTGGAGTTCATAGTATCATAGTAAAAGAGGTTAGAAAAAGACATCAGTCCATCAAGTCCAACCTATACATTATATTGAACTGAACCTGGCCGCATGCACCACAATCCAAATACCTGCGTAAGCAGGTTAAGCCCTGAAAAAGATGCACAGTCTGACTAAAGTGCCCAATATTCCATGTGTGGTCTGATGAGTGATTTGTATAAAAGGGCAAAACTATGTCCTTATCATAATAATCTATTTCATTCTTGATACATCCCATAATTTTAATCGCTTTATCGGCAAATGCTTGGCTCTGATCACTGAAATAGAGTTTACTATCCACCAATAACCCCAAGTATTTATTCTCCATCAGTTACCACCTGCATGTATTGTAGTTTCAGGACTTCCTGTCATAACTGAATAAAAAGTTTGGGTTGATCGAGAGAAAGACAAGTTAGTTTCAATTTGTGTCCATTTTTTTAAAATTCAGGATCCAGGGATTTGATATTATACAAGTCCATTGTCGGTGGAACTGAGGAAGCCCCCACCACTTTGGCTTCATTGTTTTCTGAAGGATTGTGTTGAGTTGCTGGAAATACTCTCTCATTTGGGGTAATTCCATCTCCTTTATTTCCCTTTTTTTATTTAAAGGTCACAAAGGAAAGTTTTTTTTGGGTTACCTGAACCTCTGGAAAGCCGTTCTTTTTTGTCCACAGCTTTTTCCAAGATTGCATCCAACTCTGGTCCAAAAACACACTCCCAGGAATGGGATTCCACATAACTTAGACACAACTTAGACTTGGAACCTAAAGTCTCCCTTCCACTGTCTATGGTTGAGTCGGAAAGTGCCCCTTCTTTAGCACTAAACCACACACATCCCGCAGAAGCATCAACCATGACTGCAGTGGCAGATTTTAGAGTTGGTATGGTGTCTAACAAGACCTCTCTTTGTGTTCCATTCTTATTATGCTTTTCAAATTCTGACAACCAAAAAAACAAGGTGCGGGAGACAGATGTTGTAACTATAGATTTCAAGTTTAGAATTCTCGATTCCCAGGTCTTCTTTAGAAGACTGTCCACCTTGCTATCTAACAGATCTTTCTGCTGTATAGTCTTCAAATGGAAGGTCCAACTTCTTCACAGTCTCGGTCACGTGAATATCCACCATGGGGAGAGGGGGGGAGGAGCGTTACTGTGTGCACCAACACACAATTTTCCCATCTGCTCCATACTGTTCCTATTGATCCCCAACTGTTCCCTCCTTGCGTGATCACACTTGTCCTCAGTTTTTCCCATCTCCTGCCTGTCCCTTCTGAACCCAAATGCCCTTTTCATTGCGCCGTGTGAATAGTGCACAGTATCAGGTTGTCTTAGGGCAAGCTAGGTGCATTTGTAGTGCCTTTTTGCGCGGTGCACACAGGGTTTTTTAAATTTTTGGTGCCAGGTATTTTTTTTCCAGAGCGCCGTTGGTGTACTCGTAGCTGGGTGCACTTATCTTTTTTTTGTGTGCAATGTCTGAGAAGACATACACCATGTTGGAGACAATAGCCCCAAACCCCTGATGACGCCATGCTAGGTGGCGAAAAATGTAACTTTTTTATTTTTCCATGTACAGAGCTGTGTGACGGTTTATTGCTGATAGCACATTGTAATGCATGGGTTAACCCGAAGTAGCTTCTTGGGGGTTTCTGTTGTACTGGTACCTCAGGGGCACCTCTTTGCCTCCTGAGCCCTGCTGTGTGCCCAGCCTGTCAATTATTGGCACATGTGTGGTATTGCAATACTCGGGACAATTGGCAGAAATATTTTTCTGGTGTTTGTCTAAAGTGCCGTGGGTTGGGCACAATATATTAGGCACCAAAATGACAACAAAAAAAAAAACACACCAGAAAAACATTAGATTTTGGCCAGCATGTTGGGTGTTAAAATGCTCACCACAACCCCAGATAAATTTTATGCGGGGTCTAGTTTCCTAAATGGTGATGTCTTAGCCTGCTAAAAACCCAGTAGCACCAACTCTATTCTGGACATCGCTGTGCCAAAAAGCTGCAGTTGATATCCACATGTCTGGTACTGCCATACTTGGAAGAAGTAGGGCAGAAATTTTGAGATGTATATTTACCTCAAATTCCTTCTGAATGTCTCCATTTTAGGGCTAAATGAGAATAATCTTATTCTAAAACTGAAATTTAAACATTTCCAATCAATTTTTGTTTCCTTCTGGAGAAATAAATTACAGGGTTAACAGACTTCTCAAATGCAGATTTGAATAGGTTGAGATGTTAGGTTCATAAAATGATGTTACTTGTGGGGGTTTATAGTACATAAGCCTTTAAAGGGCACTTCAAAACTGAATTCATAAAAAAATTTTTTTTTTTTTAATCTCATGAAAATCTGAGAAATTGCTACTAAGACTTGAAACCTCAGATTCGTAAAAAAAAAAAATGGAAACGTAAAACAAATTATGGAAATAAAAATAAGACCAATGGCAAAAGGTTTCTACAAAAAAAAAAAAAAGTCATTTGACTTTTTTTTTATCTAAAAAGTAGAACATTTCAAACTTTGAAACTGTAGTTTTTTTTTAAAATTTTTCATAAATTATTGAATTTTTACCCCCCAAAAAAGAAACTGATCACCAAAATGACACTACTAACAAACTACAATGTTTCACGAGAAAAAAAAATCTCAAAATCACAGGGATATCTTAAAGTGTTGAAAAGTTATTACCACAGGAAGAGACACTGGTCAAATTTTTAAAATGGACCGAGCCTTAATGTACAAACCGGCTGCGCCCTTAAGCGGTTAAGCTGAATTTGTATGCAAGTCGGAACTGTATATTTTAGCATTGTAACCCCAGGCAAAATGTTTCCAGTCTCTGTAACATTTGGATTTTAAAACGTTTGGGTTGTTGTGAAAGTTGACAATAAATCTTATTTGCAGACAACTTTGATACCTTATATCAGTGGTGGCGAACCTATGGCACTGGTGCCAGAGGCGGCACTCGGAACCCTCTCTGTGGGCACCTAGGACATCACCCCAGAATGAAGTTCACCAGACAGAACTCAAAGTACCTGCCTGCAGAATCTTCCTACAATAATAGATGAATTTGCCCTCCTCCTTTCAACTGCGTTGGTGTCCTTGGGAGACTGAAGGATTGAAAGTTGTCAATGAACAAGGAGAAATACATTACTGCTTAAATTGGGCCAGGGGGCGGGATGGATCCATACTCCATGGGCCAGGGGGCGGGATGGCTCCATACTCCATGGGCCAGGGGGCGGGATGGCTCCATACTCCATGGGCCAGGGGGCGGGATGGCTCCATACTCCATGGGCCAGGGGGCGGGATGGCTCCATACTCCATGGGCCAGGGGGCGGGATGGCTCCATACTCCATGGGCATGGGGGCGGGATGGCTCCATACTCCATGGGCATGGGGGCGGGATGGCTCCATACTCCATGGGCATGGGGGCGGGATGGCTCCATACTCCATGGGCCAGGGGGAGGGATGGCTCCATACTCCATGGGCCAGGGGGAGGGATGGCTCCATACTCCATGGGCCAGGGGGAGGGATGGCTCCATACTCCATGGGCCAGGGGGAGGGATGGCTCCATACTCCATGGGCCAGGGGGAGGGATGGCTCCATACTCCATGGGCCAGGGGGAGGGATGGCTCCATACTCCATGGGCCAGGGGGAGGGATGGCTCCATACTCCATGGGCCAGGGGGAGGGATGGCTCCATACTCCATGGGCCAGGGGGAGGGATGGCTCCATACTCCATGGGCCAGGGGGAGGGATGGCTCCATACTCCATGGGCCAGGGGGAGGGATGGCTCCATACTCCATGGGCCAGGGGGAGGGATGGCTCCATACTCCATGGGGAGGGATGGCTCCATACTCCAGGGGGAGGGATGGCTCCATACTCCAGGGGGAGGGATGGCTCCATACTCCAGGGGGAGGGATGGCTCCATACTCCAGGGGGAGGGATGGCTCCATACTCCAGGGGGAGGGATGGCTCCATACTCCAGGGGGAGGGATGGCTCCATACTCCAGGGGGAGGGATGGCTCCATACTCCAGGGGGAGGGATGGCTCCATACTCCAGGGGGAGGGATGGCTCCATACTCCAGGGGGAGGGATGGCTCCATACTCCAGGGGGAGGGATGGCTCCATACTCCAGGGGGAGGGATGGCTCCATACTCCAGGGGGAGGGATGGCTCCATACTCCAGGGGGAGGGATGGCTCCATACTCCAGGGGGAGGGATGGCTCCATACTCCAGGGGGAGGGATGGCTCCATACTCCAGGGGGAGGGATGGCTCCATACTCCAGGGGGAGGGATGGCTCCATACTCCAGGGGGAGGGATGGCTCCATACTCCAGGGGGAGGGATGGCTCCATACTCCAGGGGGAGGGATGGCTCCATACTCCAGGGGGAGGGATGGCTCCATACTCCAGGGGGAGGGATGGCTCCATACTCCAGGGGGAGGGATGGCTCCATACTCCAGGGGGAGGGATGGCTCCATACTCCAGGGGGAGGGATGGCTCCATACTCCAGGGGGAGGGATGGCTCCATACTCCAGGGGGAGGGATGGCTCCATACTCCAGGGGGAGGGATGGCTCCATACTCCAGGGGGAGGGATGGCTCCATACTCCAGGGGGAGGGATGGCTCCATACTCCAGGGGGAGGGATGGCTCCATACTCCAGGGGGAGGGATGGCTCCATACTCCAGGGGGAGGGATGGCTCCATACTCCAGGGGGAGGGATGGCTCCATACTCCAGGGGGAGGGATGGCTCCATACTCCAGGGGGAGGGATGGCTCCATACTCCAGGGGGAGGGATGGCTCCATACTCCAGGGGGAGGGATGGCTCCATACTCCAGGGGGAGGGATGGCTCCATACTCCAGGGGGAGGGATGGCTCCATACTCCAGGGGGAGGGATGGCTCCATACTCCAGGGGGAGGGATGGCTCCATACTCCAGGGGGAGGGATGGCTCCATACTCCAGGGGGAGGGATGGCTCCATACTCCAGGGGGAGGGATGGCTCCATACTCCAGGGGGAGGGATGGCTCCATACTCCAGGGGGAGGGATGGCTCCATACTCCAGGGGGAGGGATGGCTCCATACTCCAGGGGGAGGGATGGCTCCATACTCCAGGGGGAGGGATGGCTCCATACTCCAGGGGGAGGGATGGCTCCATACTCCAGGGGGAGGGATGGCTCCATACTCCAGGGGGAGGGATGGCTCCATACTCCAGGGGGAGGGATGGCTCCATACTCCAGGGGGAGGGATGGCTCCATACTCCAGGGGGAGGGATGGCTCCATACTCCAGGGGGAGGGATGGCTCCATACTCCAGGGGGAGGGATGGCTCCATACTCCAGGGGGAGGGATGGCTCCATACTCCAGGGGGAGGGATGGCTCCATACTCCAGGGGGAGGGATGGCTCCATACTCCAGGGGGAGGGATGGCTCCATACTCCAGGGGGAGGGATGGCTCCATACTCCAGGGGGAGGGATGGCTCCATACTCCAGGGGGAGGGATGGCTCCATACTCCAGGGGGAGGGATGGCTCCATACTCCAGGGGGAGGGATGGCTCCATACTCCAGGGGGAGGGATGGCTCCATACTCCAGGGGGAGGGATGGCTCCATACTCCAGGGGGAGGGATGGCTCCATACTCCAGGGGGAGGGATGGCTCCATACTCCAGGGGGAGGGATGGCTCCATACTCCAGGGGGAGGGATGGCTCCATACTCCAGGGGGAGGGATGGCTCCATACTCCAGGGGGAGGGATGGCTCCATACTCCAGGGGGAGGGATGGCTCCATACTCCAGGGGGAGGGATGGCTCCATACTCCAGGGGGAGGGATGGCTCCATACTCCAGGGGGAGGGATGGCTCCATACTCCAGGGGGAGGGATGGCTCCATACTCCAGGGGGAGGGATGGCTCCATACTCCAGGGGGAGGGATGGCTCCATACTCCAGGGGGAGGGATGGCTCCATACTCCAGGGGGAGGGATGGCTCCATACTCCAGGGGGAGGGATGGCTCCATACTCCAGGGGGAGGGATGGCTCCATACTCCAGGGGGAGGGATGGCTCCATACTCCAGGGGGAGGGATGGCTCCATACTCCAGGGGGAGGGATGGCTCCATACTCCAGGGGGAGGGATGGCTCCATACTCCAGGGGGAGGGATGGCTCCATACTCCAGGGGGAGGGATGGCTCCATACTCCAGGGGGAGGGATGGCTCCATACTCCAGGGGGAGGGATGGCTCCATACTCCAGGGGGAGGGATGGCTCCATACTCCAGGGGGAGGGATGGCTCCATACTCCAGGGGGAGGGATGGCTCCATACTCCAGGGGGAGGGATGGCTCCATACTCCAGGGGGAGGGATGGCTCCATACTCCAGGGGGAGGGATGGCTCCATACTCCAGGGGGAGGGATGGCTCCATACTCCAGGGGGAGGGATGGCTCCATACTCCAGGGGGAGGGATGGCTCCATACTCCAGGGGGAGGGATGGCTCCATACTCCAGGGGGAGGGATGGCTCCATACTCCAGGGGGAGGGATGGCTCCATACTCCAGGGGGAGGGATGGCTCCATACTCCAGGGGGAGGGATGGCTCCATACTCCAGGGGGAGGGATGGCTCCATACTCCAGGGGGAGGGATGGCTCCATACTCCAGGGGGAGGGATGGCTCCATACTCCAGGGGGAGGGATGGCTCCATACTCCAGGGGGAGGGATGGCTCCATACTCCAGGGGGAGGGATGGCTCCATACTCCAGGGGGAGGGATGGCTCCATACTCCAGGGGGAGGGATGGCTCCATACTCCAGGGGGAGGGATGGCTCCATACTCCAGGGGGAGGGATGGCTCCATACTCCAGGGGGAGGGATGGCTCCATACTCCAGGGGGAGGGATGGCTCCATACTCCAGGGGGAGGGATGGCTCCATACTCCAGGGGGAGGGATGGCTCCATACTCCAGGGGGAGGGATGGCTCCATACTCCAGGGGGAGGGATGGCTCCATACTCCAGGGGGAGGGATGGCTCCATACTCCAGGGGGAGGGATGGCTCCATACTCCAGGGGGAGGGATGGCTCCATACTCCAGGGGGAGGGATGGCTCCATACTCCAGGGGGAGGGATGGCTCCATACTCCAGGGGGAGGGATGGCTCCATACTCCAGGGGGAGGGATGGCTCCATACTCCAGGGGGAGGGATGGCTCCATACTCCAGGGGGAGGGATGGCTCCATACTCCAGGGGGAGGGATGGCTCCATACTCCAGGGGGAGGGATGGCTCCATACTCCATACTCCAGGGGGAGGGATGGCTCCATACTCCATACTCCAGGGGGAGGGATGGCTCCATACTCCATACTCCAGGGGGAGGGATGGCTCCATACTCCATACTCCAGGGGGAGGGATGGCTCCATACTCCATACTCCAGGGGGAGGGATGGCTCCATACTCCATACTCCAGGGGGAGGGATGGCTCCATACTCCATACTCCAGGGGGAGGGATGGCTCCATACTCCATACTCCAGGGGGAGGGATGGCTCCATACTCCATACTCCAGGGGGAGGGATGGCTCCATACTCCATACTCCAGGGGGAGGGATGGCTACATACTCCATACTCCAGGGGGAGGGATGGCTACATACTCCATACTCCAGGGGGAGGGATGGCTACATACTCCATACTCCAGGGGGAGGGATGGCTACATACTCCATACTCCAGGGGGAGGGATGGCTACATACTCCATACTCCAGGGGGAGGGATGGCTACATACTCCATACTCCAGGGGGAGGGATGGCTACATACTCCATACTCCAGGGGGAGGGATGGCTACATACTCCATACTCCAGGGGGAGGGATGGCTACATACTCCATACTCCAGGGGGAGGGATGGCTACATACTCCATACTCCAGGGGGAGGGATGGCTACATACTCCATACTCCAGGGGGAGGGATGGCTACATACTCCATACTCCAGGGGGAGGGATGGCTACATACTCCATACTCCAGGGGGAGGGATGGCTACATACTCCATACTCCAGGGGGAGGGATGGCTACATACTCCATACTCCAGGGGGAGGGATGGCTACATACTCCATACTCCAGGGGGAGGGATGGCTACATACTCCATACTCCAGGGGGAGGGATGGCTACATACTCCATACTCCAGGGGGAGGGATGGCTACATACTCCATACTCCAGGGGGAGGGATGGCTACATACTCCATACTCCAGGGGGAGGGATGGCTACATACTCCATACTCCAGGGGGAGGGATGGCTACATACTCCATACTCCAGGGGGAGGGATGGCTACATACTCCATGCTCCAGGGGGAGGGATGGCTACATACTCCATGCTCAAGGCGGATGGCTACATACTCCAGGCGGATGGCTACATACTCCATACTCCAGGAGGATGGCTACATACTCCATACTCCAGGCGGATGGCTACATACTCCATGGGGATAGCTACATACTTTTTTAAAGGAGACATGCAATTTGGGGCGCACAACAAAAGCACAAGCGGTTTTTCACCATTTTCACTGTATTTGGAATTTTTCCCCCGCTTCCCAGTACATGGCATGTAATATTAAATACCGTCTCCATGAAGTGCAATTTGTTAAGCAGAGAACAAGCTCTCATACAGCTCTTTACATGGAAAAATATATTTGTAGATTTTTTAAGGTGGGGAGTGAAAAATGCAAAAACTAATTTTATAATTTTAATTTATGTATAAGGCTTATAATGACTAATGAGTAGCCTTAATGATATGACTACTGATTTTATATTTACTTCCCACATTGCCATCCTTTTATTTATATATACATATTTTCTCTAAAACCAATTTACTTTATTACTCTTATATGACTATTTGCCTATCCAAACTATTACCCTCAATCATCTGTTTAACTACCACACTATACATTGTATTGTTCTTACAGTTGCACCTTTTATCTTTGTGTTCATTTATACAATTCGGCATTGAAATGTGTTACCTTATCAAAAAAACTAGACCAATTATTAAACAATTTTCTCCAAATCACTATTATTCCTCGATTTCTTCTGGGTGCAGAGTGCGTCACCTACATAAACCTCCAAACGCTCCATAAACCATTAACTATGGCAGATGTATCACTTGTATGTCTTAACTTTTACAATGTACATTGCATATGTGCACCATTCGCTAATATAAACAACAATTAAAAAAAAACACATTGAGATTATTTGTTCATTATGTAGTAAGACATCGCTAAAGCATAATGGAGTAGAGAAGGTTATGGTCAGTAATAAACAACAGATGGCAAGGCACACAGTGTTGCATGACTCACCTCAAAAAAGTCTAAGTTAATATGAGTTCAAGTTGTTTCAGATGTGTTATAAATTACGGTTAAAATTTTGTATTGGTCTTCTCAAATTCTTGCATGTATATAGTTTGACCTCCACATAGTACAGTACAAGGTTTGTGCAAAACTTTAGGACAAAAGCTCTGTGCATGAGAGTATTATTGTTAAAATAAATCTGATAGATCAAATCCTGTCATTTCTACTTCTTTTCCTAAAAGCATTGTAACAGAGACTTCATTTCAAGATGGCCGACATTGTGGATTATAACCGAAACATTGAAGCTAAAGGAATGTGGGCGTGACGTGAACATGACATCGACGTGCAACAGCAGGGAAGTTCTCCAATCAAGAGAATACATGACCTGGGAATTCTCCGCCCCCTTCTGCTTCCTTCATAATTTCTATATAGTTTTGTGAAACCAAATAAAGGACACGCAGTGCCAACTTGTCCAGAGCATGAGTGAGACTTAAATCAGCAAATGTTGTCTGAATTATTTTTTATGATGTGCATACATGCTTATTGATTAGAAACACGCAGTCAACGCACACTAAAAGAGGAGGTCTTAAATCCTACCCCAACATTATCACCTATTGGGTTAATAGATACCAGACTAAAGTAAGCTATCTAGCTACTGTAAACTTAGCAGCTACTGAAATAAAATGTGTGTGTCTCAAGATCAGAGGGTAAAAAAGGGAAAGACCTTGACCCAAATGCCATACCAGATGGCGATCGAACTTCAAGAAACCAGCTAGGTTTCTAAGTACAAAAAGGTATAAATGTCAATAAAGTACCGAAATATGGGCCTCTCAAGTCAGGAGGATGGATGGCTCCGATTTCCAAAGTTTAGCTGATGAGTAACATGATGCGGAGTGAAACTAATATTTTGGAGAAATCTAATGGCATGGGGAGGGGTAGAGGATGAAAACTGACAGACAACATTGTGTCAGAAAAAAGTGACAGCAGCATCTAATCAGCTTCTGTGAGGAGAATGTCCATGTTGTAAGGAAGGGTTTTATACAGAAGAAAAAAGAACAGGATAAAAGGGATGGCCTGCTCTATAGACCAGAAATACAGATGTGTTTTAAGAAAGTATATCTATTATATAATATAATATAATGTGGACTCAGGAGACATTCCCTTTATGCAAATATCAGCTCTATGTCCTAGGTCTTCAAATGAGCAATACCACTACAAATACGCTTTTTACCCCCACTTCAATTCATATATCCACATACTTATAATTTCTACATAAAAATACCCTCTAGACATTTCAATATTAGACTACAATACTTGCAAATAATTGTATATTCATAATCTATTCACACACACAAAAAAACCCCCATACGTTTACACTCATTTTTTTATGTCTTACGTCTTCTTCAAAAATCTGGTTATAAACCCTATTTATTTATAAAACTTTTATTCATACATGCCTACCATAATATCGGGATAATATATCCCGACATAAAGATACTGGATTTACAGACTGACCTCTCTGCCCACTATGACCTCTGGTGAAGCTCTTTGAATGCTTTACTTTAGTCAATTTAGTCGGTTTGAACTCATTTTTGGGCTGTTTTTAAGCAGAACGTTAAAAAAGCCATGCTTTTTTTGTTTTTTTTTCCCTTTCTCCCCGCTTGGCAGATTAGGGTCGGTTTATCAGATGGGTCGGGGCTTGGATTATACAGTATGTTTAAGATATGTGAACATAGGACTAAGAGACATAATCAAGCAAAACGTTAATCAGATAAAACGCATGCATTTTTTGAAAACGCATAAACAAACTGCTTAAAAACGGGCCAAAAACAAGTTCAAAACGCCACGTGTGCCGTCGGCCTTAGGCTGCAGTGATGAGCTTCAAGTTGCCTCTAATGAAGTTTTATGAATAATCCTGGTTTCCATGTCAGTATGGTGTGGGGTGACTGACTGGCCTGCAGCTTCCTATTATATATTTAATAGGGAGCCATTCAGGCGCCGGAAGAGCAGACTCTTCTTAGTGGGCAGAGCCTAATGAGCCAGCTCACTGAGAAGAGCCAGAATTGCCATCACTACTCCATGCAGCTGCAGGACCTGCCATGATGTCATAAGCATGTGACTGATCATGTGCTTTAGGTCATTCAATTACATATCAGGAATGCTATGTAGCAGAGCAGTTTGTCGTTATTTTGCCCCTAAATTTTCATACATACACGTTTCTACTATATCCAAACTTTCAAATGCAGAGCTTAGGCTCCTCATCCGTTCTAATGAATGGATCAGATCCTGCATACACAGCTCAGTGTATAAACAGTTTGCTTACAAGAACCCGAAGGGGTAGCGGACCTGCGCTGTCAAGGAAGTCACGTGGGATACCGGGGTTTAAAGTTAAAAAATGGATCCCGGACTCCCACAGGAGGTTACAAAAAAGCCATATAGTATACTAAAAATATTTAGCATGCAAATAAATAGTATTAAAGTATATACATATAAATATGATTATATAAAAGAGAACAATCATAATGCAAATCACACTCCAATCAATAATCAGAATTTGGACGTAGGTTTTATTTTAGATTGTGAGGTTGAAATAGTGATGCTGTATACCTGTAGGAATGATGGCATGTCTGGATGAGCGCGGGGGGGTGGGGGTGGGGTGGGAATGTGCACAGTCGGGTAGTGATGTTCCTCGACCACTCTACCGGCCCGCGATACACAAAAGTACTGATTGCATCATTGGACATTTCAAAAAAGTGTTTGCTCTTAACTGTACTGCGAGGAAACCGCGGAGGCACCCCGATCGGAGCTCTGATGAGTGAAATGTTTAAAGGAGAGCGATTAGGTTATCTAGGGGAGTACTAGCTGAAAGGTATTCTTTAGATTCTATTACCTCAATTAGCCCATTGTGTTCAGTGTATTTAATTTAAAAATCCAATAGGATTAAGTGTTTTTACTCGATTTATTGTTTTCTCAGTAATTTAGTGTGATTTTGATGCTAAGTCACCTTTATGTTCTAAAAAAAAAAGTGTTTTGACAAAGTTTGTTTCATAAAGTCAATTTTGGTCTTATGGCAGTGCCCGTTTAGTCTCATTCTAAGTGACTGAATTGTATGTCCAACATAATGTTACTTCCATCACGTATTTTCGGGTCTTTGTTAAACTTACTATATATTGTACTGCTGTTTTATTAGTTTTTTTATGCCTGATGAAAGCTCCGGTCCGGAGCTGAAACGCGTCAGAAACTGTAATCTGAATAAATGTGAATTGGTTCCGACAATTTGGGAATTTTTTTGAGCGAGTTACTGAGCACCGGTCCACTACCCCTTCAGGTGCTTGCAAGCATTTCTCTACACGTCTCCGGGATCATGGTCCATGGTTGGACGTGGTTATCGAGGACGGGCAGCTGTACTCTAACAATTTAAAAAGGCCTATAATCACCACATTTCAGGTGAGTTTTGAAACTTGCACGTTTAGTGTAATATTCGCTCAACAATATAACACGAGGTTTGCACTTGCTTGTTCCTCCTTCCTCCGACTATCTTGTCTTTCGGGATGCTCCTACCCTGCCCGGAGCCCATGTTCCCAGGCATATTTCTTTTTGGCTAGTGTATAAACAGTGCAACCTCTTTGCCCAGGAAAGTGGTAGGATGTAGATGATGCCATGTGTTAACAAACATGTGTTAACATTAAGTGCAATGTTAAGAACTATGTAATGTGGCAAATCTCCTCTCCTTAGCTGTTCTGGAGCATTTGAAAACAAATGTTTTAATGCCACATGAGAACGCACCTCTGTGTCTCCCCTGTCTTGCTCTGCACTAGATCTTTGTACAGGCAGTTACACCAATTCTGTATCCAGATTGGCTGAGCTGTTTGTTCATGTGAATGCCCTGAGTGCTATTGGCATCACTGCCCATAGCGGAGGTTACAACCAGGAGTAAATGCCCACTTCAGTAAAAGCAGAGTGTTTTACATATACCATATTTTATGGACTATAAGACGCACGCCAGATTTAGGCTTCCAAAAAAAGGAAAAATTTATTGCTGTTGGTCTCACTAAAGCACAGCACACACACAGCTCTGCATCATCCATACAGTTACACACACAGCTCTGCACCGGGAATTCTGGTTACGTCATCACAGACTTCACTGGTTTCCTGACTTTAGTGTTAACAGTGTTTTGAAGGATGGGGGGGGGGGGGCATTTTATAATTCACTGGCACCACTAACTCATTTTAATATCATCATACAGAGCAACTCAACAGCAAATGTAGTTTGGGGGGACCAGATAGGCCTTTAATGTTCCCCTTCTGTGATAATTTCATACAGTTAATTCATATAGCCAATTTCAGACACCATGAGATGTATATGCCAGCATCGTTAAAGGAAATCTTCCATCACGGATCTACCTATAAAGGTAGATCCGGTGGCAGGTTCATTTAATGCATCACATCCAAACCCTTTTTAGGGCCAATCCTTTAATGTTTTATGACCCTTATATTCATATTTCCTTAAGAGAATACTGGGGTGGGGGCGTGGCCTGATGCCGGACTGAGGAGACGTGCGCCGCGGAGCTCCCGGGACCCGACACTCCATCTCCCCGTATAGGCAGCCATCTCTCACCTGTGCCCGCTCCCTCCTGCTCCGCTGTGCCCCACGCACCTGCCGCCGTCCACCGGCACCGAACTTGAGGCGGCTGCGGACTCGGCGCCGCTCCCCGGCATTCCCCTGCAGCCGGCCACGTGACCAGCACGGCGGCCCGATCCTGACAGCCCGGTGCCGCGCCAGGTACACAGCGCTGCACCGATCATCCTCTTCTCCTGCAGCCCAAGACACCGCTTCCACCACCGGAGGTACCGCGGCAGCGCTCCAGCCAGCACTACATCCTGCTGGAGGCGCCATCCTGTGGGACTCCCCTGCGCTGCCTGAGGCCTAGGCGCGCAGGGTTAACCCTGACACTGCTGGACTGAGCCAGGACCAGGTAGGGAAGTAATTCCCCTGCTGCTGCCCACCTCTGCCCTGGGGACCCCAGTTTGTGCAGCCCAGCACTGAGCCCTCCATACTCCCAGTGATCCCCTGTTCCCGGGTTCTGCTTTATATTAACCCTTGCAGTACTGCTGCAATACTCCACATGGGTTTGTACTGTATCTCTGCTAATTACTGGACGCTAGGCTCCTCGATTGTTTATCACTGGCCCCCCCTGACCAGACGCCATGGGTAACCGGAGGAGAACGGCTAAATTGCTCAAAGCAGCGTCCGGGGTGTCTGCGCCTCCATCGGATGATGAATCCATCCATGAAGATCCTCCATTCCAGTCCCTGGAACCCCTGGACGCGCAGGATTGCTCCACATCCCAAGCCGTTCTTGCACAGATACAGTCGAATGCTGCAAAAAAGTTGGGGAGATTCTCCCGCACACAGCCTTGCTCTCCTCAGGGGTCCCCAAACTCCTCTCCCTGCCTCTTTGAAGGCTCCCAGAGCCCGCCGCAGCTTGTAAGCTATGAGGAGGGTGCTGATCAGCCTGACGCGGCCACGGAGTTGGATCGCAAATTTGCAGAGGTGCTGGCAGCCATTAATGGATGCCAATCCAAACTGGTTATCAAGGTGGATGAGCTGCGACAGGACTTTGTTCTTTTAAGACACGATGTCCACAAAGCCAAAGAGCGAATCACCGAAACTGAGCGCAGAATATCTGAGGTGGAAGATGTCCAGAGGCCTATGCCGACACAGATCAGAGAGCTCCAGCGCCAAATGTCTGCATCCATCGACAGAGCTGATGACCTCGAAAACCGCCTGCGACGGAACAACGTCAGAGTGGTTGGCCTCCCCGAAAAAGTGGAAGGGTCTGACCCTGTATCCTTTTTTGAAAATTGGCTCAAAAATATACCTCAAAAATATGCAGATACCTTCTCCCCGTTCTTCACAGTGGAAAGGGCCCATCGTGTGCCATCCCGCCCTGGCCCTCCAGGGGGCAATCCAAGACCCTTCCTGGCCCGGCTGCTGCACTTTAGGGACAGGGACTCTATCCTCAGGGCTGTCCGCACCAAGGGAGAAATTCTCTATGCTAACAGCAGAGTGTCCTTCTACCCTGATTTCTCTGCATCCGTCAGGAAACAACGCGCACAATTCACCGAGGTCCGTGCCCGTCTCCGTGACAAGGGGTATAAATACTCCATGATGTACCCTTCCAAGCTCCGAATTGTGGACGGTCAGAAGACTCGGTTCTTCACCTGCCCAACCGAAGCACTTCACTGGGCTGATGCAGCCCCTCGGGCTCCTGCTGGAAGGCCCGCACCTCCTGAGTGACCGGACCCATATCCTTTTATCTGATACGCAATGACAATGCTGGACTTAGTCCTGAATAGATATCTAGGGGTCCTAGATCATTATTACAGCTTTCTAATATTTGTTCACATATTACGTGCCTCACAAAATGTACCTTGTGACTGATTGCGTTCTCTTTTTGGTCATATCGACCAGTGCGCCACATACGGCACTTTCCCTTCTCCCTCCTTTCCTCCCTCTCCCCCCCCCCCTCCCTGTTACCACTACCTCCCTGCGTCTCCCTCTCTTTCCACCCCCCCTCCCCTATCCCCTCTGTGGTTCTCGCAAAATATGGCTGCCTAATAACCTCCTGATCGTATATATATATATATTAAGGGTTGAAGGTCCCGGGACAAATGGTGTAGGTTTGTCTTGAGTTAGGGACCACTGTTCTACTATTCGACTGTTAGTGGGTATAGGTCTACACTACTGCTGTTAAGGTGTTAGACAGGGGGTTTGTATTCTTGGGATTGTTAGTTTAGTTCTGTTATATCTGTTATGCTCACTGTTGTCTGTCTGTCTATGTCTTTGTGGTATGAAAGGATGAATGCTTGGTTGCTCACGTCTCCTTCCCCGCACCCATTTCCCTTCCGCTAATATGTCTTCACTTAAGGTAATGAGTTGGAATGTGAGGGGACTCAACTCCAAATTCAAGAGGGCCCTGATGTTAGATGTCATTAAGCGTCAAGCCCCTCACATTGTATGTATCCAAGAGACACACCTTACGGGTCAGAAAGTCCTGTCTCTGAAGCAGGCCTGGGTGGCTAGAGGTTATCATTCCTCCTACTCTGTCTACGCCAGGGGAGTATCCATACTCATATCCAAAGCGCTTCCCATAGAGGTCATACAGGTAGCACCGGATCACTTTGGCCGTTTTGTGGTCGTACATTGCGCCTTGTGGGGCTTTACCTTTACTATAGCGTCTATCTATGTCCCCCCCTCCCTTTGATCCAGCTGTGCTGCACCTAATCTCCAGTAAACTTGCTGCTATGCCTCCAAGTCCGATACTCTGCATTGGTGACTTCAATGCTGTCCCTAATCCCTCCTTGGATCGTACAAGTGGTCTGGACACAGGCTCGGTCCGTCTGAATGAGTGGCTCACTTCTCTAGACCTCGCCGATGTTTGGCGTAGTAAACACCCTCAAGAGAGAGAATATTCATTCTATTCCTCTGTGCACAAGAGCTTCTCTCGGATTGATCTGGCCTTTGTCTCCCCTGATATGATGCAGCACGTTGATCAGGTATCCTATTGCCCGCGCAGTGCATCAGACCACTCCACCTTGCTCATCAGTCTCCTTATAGGCCCCCCCAGTGACTCCCGCTTATGGCGCCTGCACCCGGCCTGGCTCCTATCCCCAGCGGTCCAGAGTACTGTTAGGGCAGCGCACAGCGAGTTCTGGGACGTACATTCAACCCATTCTGATCCTCTTCTAGTCTGGGACTCGTACAAGTCCTTGGTGCGGGGAGCATTCATGTCAGGCGTAGCGGACCATAGAAAGTCTTTAAATGCGCAGGAGGAAAGGCTGACGGCTGCACTGGTGACCGCAGAAAAGGAGTACCTAGAGAAACCTACTCCGGGGAGCAAAAAGACTTGGGCTCAGGCGCAGAGGAACCATCTAGCTGTAGTGAAGGAGCGCACCAGCAAGCGCCTGCTAGCTAGGGAGGCGTCTATCTTTGAATTCGGAGATAAAAACGGGAAGCTACTTGCGTACCTATCGCGGGCTGAACGCCCCTGTGCTTCCGTTCCCTCTATTATCGATGGTAACGGAGCATTGATCACAGAACCCCGGGCCATTAACATGGTATTTCATGAATACTATTCTTCTCTTTACAGTTCCAGATTATCCGCCTCTTCCGTCGAGATTTCCAGATTCCTTGACAGTCTTCCACTTTGGAGACTCACACCGGCACAGTCATCGGAGCTTGATGCCCCGCTCTCGGCGGAGGAGGTGGAACTGGCCATCCATTCGTTGCCCCCCGGTAAGACACCTGGACTTGATGGACTGGGTGGTGAGTGGTATAGGGATAACTGTGAGACTCTGGTCCCCCCTTCTCCTTAGCCTGTACTCCGATGCGCTTGACAGCGGTTCCCTCCCCGACTCCATGCGAGAGGCCCTCATTGTAGTTCTTCCTAAGCCTGGTAAGGACCCTCTGCTTCCTGACTCGTACCGCCCAATTTCCCTCCTAAACTCAGATGTTAAAATACTAGCAAAAATTCTGGCTACAAGGCTTAATAAAGTAATATTATCCTTGGTTCACCCGGATCAGACAGGCTTTATGCCTGGGAGGGGAACTGACATAAATATACAAAGACTACACCTGAACATTGCAGAGGCAGAGAAGTCTTCGGACCCTGGGTTTATATTATCCTTAGACAATTGTAAGGCGTTTGACTCTGTAGAGTGGACATATTTATGGACCCTCTTGCCTAGAATGGGTTTTGGCCCTCGATTTACAGCATTAGCTAAACTACTGTATAACGATCCCAAGGCTAGGGTACGGACTAATCTTAACATCTCGCCTACTCTCCCTATGGCCAGGGGCACTAGGCAGGGTTGCCCACTATCTCCCCTCCTCTTCGCACTCGCCATTGAACCCCTTGCTGTGGCGATCCGCCACTCTGAGGGCATTAAAGGCATTACTAGAGGTACTATTATTGAAAAGGTATCTCTCTATGCTGATGATACACTTGTATACCTTGGGGATGTGGGCCCCTCTCTGGAATCCCTTCTGTCCCTGATAGAGCGTTATGGGGGGTTCTCAGGCCTTCGGGTTAACTGGGACAAATCGGTCCTCTTTCCCTTATCTGATGTAGGGGTACACTCCCTCCCCGTCCCAGTCCAGGTGGTGTCCGCCTTTAAATATCTGGGAGTCCAGGTGTCACGCAAGGTCCAGGCATATACGGAGTTAAACATCACACCCCTGATAGCTGCAACGGAATCGCGCCTAAAAGCCTGGTCCACTCTCCCCCTGTCTCTGTACGGGCGCATTAACATATTTAAAATGATTTTTCTCCCAAAATTTCTATACCTTTTTCATGCCTGTCCTATACTACTCCCTAAGAGCCTGTTTAAACGCTTAGACGGCATCCTCAGGTCCTTCTACTGGCAGAGTGGTGCCCCACAATTCAGTTTAGCGCTGCTTCAAGCTCCCAAGTCTAGGGGTGGGCTGGCTGCCCCGGATCTGTATCTTTATTACCTGGCTTCCCAGCTAGTATATGCTCAGTGGTGGATAGATATAGACATGGGTAATGCAGCTACTGCACTGGCTGGTGCCCTGGTAGGTTCCTACGAGGCCCTTACAAACCTGCTGTACAGATATAAGTCCCCATCTGATACCCCACTTCCCCTACGTACGGTAGCGGTGTGCTGGCGTAGGGCACAATCCCTGGTAGAACCGGGCAGCTCTCCTCCTCTCTCGCCCAGGACTCCATTGTGGCTCAATCCGTGGCTTTCACACTTCCTCTCCCTCCCAGGCTGGACAATGTGGGGGGCGGCGGGGGTGAAATTTGTAGGTCAGCTCTTATCCCCGGAAGCAGAATTACTCAGCTTTAACGAGATAAGGGAGAGACATACTGTACCCAATACGGCTAGCTTCCATTACACGCAACTGCGACACGCATTCAAAGCCCAATTCGGCTCCTTCAGCCTGACAGTGAAATTCTCCAAACTAGAGACTCTGATGAGTACCCCGGACCTCCCTAAGCCACTCACTCAGTGCTATGCTCTCCTACAAGAGCAAAAGTCCAGACCGTTTGATAGAGCCTGTGAACGCTGGAGACAGGATATCCCTGACCTGTCAGATGATGACTGGAGGGAGGTCGAACTGTCCTACTTCACATCTGTAGTGAGCGCGAGGGACTTCCTGATCCAATCCAAATTCCTCCATCGAGTATATTTTACCCCTGCTAGATTATTCCACATGGGAGCAATGCCCAATGACCTTTGCTTTCGCTGTCAGGCTGAAGTCGGGTCCTTCCTGCATTGTGTCTGGTCCTGCCCTAGGGTCCATGTCTTCTGGTCCGAAGTGCTGGAGTTCTTAAATCTACACTTTGACTTCCCACGCTTACTGTCTCCCTCTGTGTGTCTCCTCGGCATCATAAATGTAGTTGTCAATGGCCACTATGACAAAATTTTCTTTAGGTTTGTCTTATACTATGCCCGAAAAGTGGTGGTGATGACCTGGAAGGACCAGGAGCCCCCTCCATTAAAAAGATGGATTTTACTCATTAACAGCGTCATTCCCCACTACCGGTCCCTGTATGCCAATAGGAAGTGTCCCCAGAAGTTTGATCGCATCTGGTCCAGATGGTGCGTGACTCCCCATACAGCCTTATAACCACATGTGATATACACTCCTCTCCATGATGAAGGAGACTGAGCGTGCTGGTATGTGTGTGTATGTGTGACTGATTGTCTATGTGTCAACAGTTATTTGTGTTGTATCAAGACGTCTGGCTACAGTATCCGGCTGTCATTTACTGTGTAATATCCCTCAGTTTTGAAACGCAGTAAGAACCTGACTGTTACCATGGATGTTGTATAATAATCCTGTAATGGGGGGAAGGAAATATGTGACAGACAATCTTGTTCTTCGGTTTTGTTTATTTTAATTGTATAAAACTTCAAAAATTGCAAAAAATAAATACTTTTTAAAAAAAAAAGAGAATACTGGGGTGTGGAATAGCCGTAGGTGACTACCAGTAGCCTTTCGATCTTACTCAGTGGGGCACACATATTATCGCATCTGTGCCGGTATTTTAATGGGGTTTTTTTTGCGCAGAACTGTTGCGGATCATTTATAATGAGTTTGAGCTAGAAAGAACAGATGTTTCCGACTATCCCGACACCTTCGTCTTTTTTTTTTTGCGCAAGTGGGCATGGCCTAACGTTTCCACATTATCCTCCACATTTATGTGTATTTTGTCAGCATTTTTAGGCGCAAATTTTGGCGCACAATAGACCAGGAAAAAAATTGGTCAGATAGCAAAATTAAGGCGCAGTCCATGTAACATTTTGGCGCACATCTCATGGATGTCGACATTTTTATGGCGCCCGACTGATCAGTTCCGTCTACCCATTAATTACTAACAGCCTTGCCCCACTTAAATACATCAGGCTGTGCTTTGTGGAGACTGATCTCCGATGCCGACAGACGAGCTTGAGCCACAATTTGTAACTCCACCCTAGTGTGTCATTGTGTTTTGTATCCATCTCAAGACTCTGATCCCTTATCTCTTTTCTTATGTGTCAGATGCTGGTAGAATGTTCAAGAGTTAAATTAAAGAATATTAATGATGCATAAGAAAACAGATGCATAAGGTCATCTGCAAACGTTAAGATTTACACCTGTATTTTGTTAAAGGAAATCTGCAGTCTAAGGCTACATTCACACACATGTAGGGGAGACGTATATACAGCCATGTATATACAGTGTATTTACGTCCCCCATAGCCGGCAAAGGGCGCACACAGTGCCCTACGGCAGCAGTACAGTGTAGCACTGTACCGTTCCGTACTCCGTTAAAAGATAGGATTTGTCCCGGCTTTTCCCGGAATACAGCTTTGTGTGCAATGTTCCTCTACAGAGAGGGGCAGGGGTGAGCACACAGGCACAGGTCGGCGCGCCTCCTATTCTCCCCGGCGCCGACGTGTGCCCGTCGTGCGACGGTACGGCGGGCACATGTCAATGTGAATTCAGCCTAACACAGTAGTGTTACAGAATATCTACCCCCCAGGATCAAGGACTGCAAGTGGTGTGAATTTTATGTTGATTATTTTTTTTTTTGCAACATCAGAATAGGTGACAAACACATAAAAACTATGCTTTTTTTAATGCTGGTTTCAAGGGGATTTTCAGAATGACAATCCGCAGTGTGTGTACATAAGTTAGAAAACAGAATGGATACAGAAATGAAGGCCCACTGATTCTGCAGATTGCACTGGTTATAATGTGTGTGATACCTAAATGGAATCCTTGTGTAGCGTGGCCCACTCTCATTACATACATAGGTTGTTTAGTCCAAGACTACATAAGCAACAACGGGTACCCCTTACTTGAAGGGGAAATGGACACAAACAAAGTTAGAAGTATTGATATAAAATTTGAAACTTTATTAATACAAAAACATAAAAAAAATGCCAATGAAAATGGCGCTGATGTGTGTACATACAATGTAAAAATACAGTGGTTTGGCACAGATGAAAAGCGGATATACCTAGGCAGAAGAGAGAGATTGTACTCAAGCAAGTAAATGTGGAGCTGGACACAGAGGTGTAATGAGTGTATAGTATCTCCATAGAATGGGTATCTATGAGAGATGCGCAACAACTCCTGTAAAAGGTAAGTATCGGAGTTTGTGGCTGTCTGAGGATATGTGCCAGCTCTTACCAGTGAGGGGTAGTGCAGAGCTCCGCTGCCAGGTTGTAACCATTCGATGGAGATACTATACACTAATTACACCTCTGTGTCCAGCTCCACATTTACTTGCTTGAGTACAATCTCTCTCTTCTGCCTAGGTATATCCGCTTTTCATCTGTGCCAAACCACTGTATTTTTACATTGTACGTACACACATCAGCGCCATTTTCATTGGCATTTTTTTATGTTTTTGTATTAATAAAGTTTTAAATTTTATATCAATACTTCTAACTTTGTTTGTGTCCATTTCCCCTTCAAGTAAGGGGTACCCGTTGTTGTGAGTGTGTGTACATAGCCCAAGACTACGCCAGCAAACATAGTGGTACAGGTCAATTGCCAATATAAGAGGTGCTTTCCACTTGCACTATATTTCTGGCAAAACAGTAAGGAATTCACCAACTACACTCAAAGAAGATGGACAACGACATGTGGAAGGTTCTGTACCTCCATGGGCACTCTGCCCCCTTATTTGGGCCAAATCTCATGAGCAGCCAAAACGTGGCAATGCCAGTAGAGCTGATCTGTGAATCCAGCCTTCTTCCCCCTTTAGCTGATCCCAGTGTTAAAATTTTAGTAAAATTAAATATTGAATAGTAAAATAGTAAAAATGCAACTAGAGAGGGATTGAGTTTATAATCAAGATTCTGGGTAAAACAAACTTTTTTCCGCGCCCCCCCCCCCCCCCCAAAAAAAAAAAAAAAATTTTAAGACGACACCGTATTTTGACCACCCTGAGTAACAATGCCCGCTGATAAAAGGATACAAGTCCTCCCCATATCGCCTAAAATTAGCTGCCAGTGAGGCACTGTACCTTACTCACAGAATTTTTTCTGATATGCAAATTAGCATTTCTGACTCATGTCTGGTGTTTGACTTTTCTCTCCCAGGCTGGCAGTGAACCACGCCCCATTATTGTAACGGTGTCTGTGTCTCTTCAAATCACTGCCCTGCCTCCTTGTACTTGGGGATCTCCTACTAATATTCAATCACAGACATACACTCACCGGCCACTTTATTAGGTACACCATGCTAGTAACAGGTTGGACCCCCTTTTGCCTTCAGAACTGCCTCAATTCTTCGTGGCATAGATTCAACAAGGTGCTGGAAGCATTCCTCAGAGATTTTGGTCCATATTGACATGATGGCATCACACAGTTGCCGCAGATTTGTCGGCTGCACATCCATGATGCGAATCTCCCGTTCCACCACATCCCTAAGATGCTCTATTGGATTGAGATCTGGTGACTGTGGAGGCCATTTGAGTACAGTGAACTCATTGTCATGTTCAAGAAACCTGTCTGAGAGGATTCCAGCTTTATGACATGGCGCATTATCCTGCTGAAAGTAGCCATCAGTTCAGGTAGGCTGTGGCGTTGCAACGATGCTCAATTGATACCAAGGGGCCCAAAGAGTGCCAAGAAAATATTCCCCACACCATGACACCACCACCACCAGCCTGAACCGTTGATACAAGGCAGGATGGATCCATGCTTTCATGTTGTTGACGTCAAATTCTGACTCTACCATCTGAATGTCGCAGCAGAAATCGAGACTCATCAGACCAGGCAACGTTTTTCCAATCTTCTACTGTACAATTTCGATGAGCTTGTGCAAATTGTAGCCTGTTTCTTGTTCTTAGCTGAAAGGAGTGGCACCCAGTGTGGTCTTCTGCTGCTGTAGCCCATCTGCCTCAAAGTTCGACGTACTGTGCGTTCAGAGATGCTCTTGGTTGTAACGGGTGGTGATTTGAGTCACTGTTGCCTTTCTATCAGCTTGAACCAGTCTGCCCATTCTCCTCTGACCTCTGGCATCAACAAGGCATTTCCGCCCACAGAACTGCCGCTCACTGGAAATCTTTTCTTTTTCGGTTGTGCGTGAAAATCCCAGTAGATCAGTAGTTTCTGAAATTCTCAGACCAGCCCTTCTGGCACCAACAACCATGCCACGTTCAAAGGCACTCAAATCACCTTTCTTCCCCATACTGATGCTCGGTTTGAACTACAGGAGATTGTCTTTACCATGTCTACATGCCTAAATGCATGCCATGTGATTGGCTGATTAGAAATTAAGTGTTAACGAGCAGTTGGACAGGTGTACCTAATAAAGTGGCCGGTGAGTGTATAAAGCTCTATATCAAACTGTACACCATGCATATGATTACATGAAATCACAGCAGCCTCCATGGAGGATGGAGAGGAGTAGAATTCACTGGAGGCTGCTGTGACTTAATGTGGTACAGTTTGTTAATATTAAGAATCTACAATACCTGAGTTGATGTAACTCCGGTCACATGACACAAGACCAGTAAGGAGGCATAAGGTATGGGGAGTATTAGATGGGGGGGTGGACAAGCAGGACACACCCCCTCTAATCCCAGGGATACAAGATAAAAGGTGATTTATATGGGAGTGAAACAATTTTTAGCTATAAGAAGGGTGTCAGTCAGTTAAAAGAGCTCTATAGGAACCTCTCACTGCCTGTTCATGTCCAAATGTGATGACAGGTTCCCCTTAAGGGGGCTATGATTTTTTTTTTCCAGGATAAGCTTTAGTATCTAGCCTTTAATGTATATGACTTACTATTAGAGACCATATATACTCGAGTATATGTCGACCTGCGTATAAGCAGAGGGCCCCTAATTTTAACAAAAACACTGGGAAGCACAACAATGTTAAGAAGAGACTACAGAAATGGCTGTCACAACTTTATTGGTTTCTCCACAGAGCACACACGTCATTCTCCCTACTAGGGGTAATTAAAAGGCAGTTCCTCAAGAGGGCACAGTCTAAAGTGGGAGGGTGCTGGACCAGCAAGTTCCCAGGAAGGGGGGTACATGAAGGGAACATGAAAGAGTGGGCCCAAGTTCGAAAGGGTGTCTTGAGTGAGAAATGGGGGTTTTAGAATCCTCCATCCTATGACTATTATGTGCGGGGCCAGGCACAGACGTTCGGTATGGTCTATGGCAAAGCGACCAATCACAAGCCTTTTGGAATTCAATCAGAGAACATAATTGTGCTAACTGGAAAGTTAACTTACCCAAGGACCCACTTTTCATTTTTCACAATGTGAAAGGCGAGGGGAAAAAAAAAAGATGAAAAAAAATCACTGTACAAGTAGACCTACATGCTGGTAACGGTACACACCTACATGCTGGACAGGCTGGTAACAGTACAGCACAAGGAAAATAAGAAAAAGGATTCTTCCATAAGTGGAGAACATTCATTGTAACCCATATGACTAGAGCAGAGATTAGAGAGCTCGTCTCCCCTTTCCTTTTGACCCACTGGTAGAACACGTAGGGTACAAGTACCTGAATGGGTCCCAGGGGACGCCACAGTTCTGATACGAACTTGTCACGAGGAGGCAAGTTTGCCATGATGCTCAGCGGGGGGGGGGGGGGGGGTGTTAGCCCTCCTCAAACTGTATCGAGCTGTGGATCCAGGCTAAAATCGTTAGAAGCGTATCCCTCCCCGGGTATTTTTTATCTTTTGCAGATGACTGTGTAGTGAATTGTCAGGACAGCAACTAAATTGATTGTGTTATGTGTAATGTAACATTCCTTATTTTGCTGAAATACAAATAAAATGTTTTTCAAAAAGAATAAAAAATAAGAAGTGGATACAGTGAACTTTGTCTCCTGTGCTAGAGGCCACTCAGAAGAGCACCTTGGAGGGTTTTGCCTATCACTAATCATCGGAAAAAAAAATGCAATAGTGTGTGAAGAAGAGTAGGAAACTCATAAGTCATCCTGCATTGTTTCAATATGACAAATGGGTCATAAAGTGGTCTAAATGGGGCGGCACGGTGACTGAGTGAGTAGCACATCTGCCTTGCAGCACTGGGATCCTGGGTTCGAATCCCTTCCAGGTGCAATCCCACATATGCAAAGAGTTTGTATGTTCTCTCCGTGTTTGCGTGGGTTTGCTCCGGGTACTCCGGTTTCCTCCCACACTTCAAAAACATACTGTTAGGTTGTTTAGATTGTGAGCCCCATGGGGACATGCCTGTGCAGCAGGCATTATTACCAACTGCAGAAATTTCTCCAATACATGGTTGAAGGAGGTGTAGTATACAGCCAGTGAAACATGGTGGAATAAAAGAAAAATAATTTTTGTGAGGTATAATTTATATCTATATATTACAGTGTGATCAGATCATATGCTTTTTAGAACTACAATACAACTGCAATGTGACTGATCACTGTCAATATACCTCTACTGAAAAGAGACAAGGCTGGATGGAGAATTATACATTTTTTTTTTATTAAAAGAGCTTTAATGTAAACTTTACTAGAAAGTCATAAACCTAGGACTTCTTGTGTAATTCTATGATCCCATAAGTACAGCATCAGAATAAAAGCTCACAGCCTACAGAAATAATAAAGAGCACTTCAAGAAACGCCTCACAATTTCCATTCTGTCTCGAGCCAAGATGTTTCCACATGAGGAGGAGGAGGTTAGTGCTGTAATAGAGAAGACTTAACTCTTTGGTATCAATTTAGAGTAGCAATATTACAGGAGACCACCCACCATCAAAGAACCAGAGGTGTCTTTAGTCCACTATCATTGGGTCTCCGTTCCGAATGGAGTTACTGGCATGTCTGTTATAGTAAATACTTGCATTACTAAAAATGCCCCTTTGTAAACATTAAATTATAGTATTTGAGAACAAAATCTACAAAAAAAAAAAAAAAAAAAACACATCAAATGCATAAACCTCTACAAAACTTCAGCAAACTTCTACCCCAGAGGGGTATCTGTGTTCCTCGACACGCACACACATTTTGGCACTTATGGTATTGGATCAACTCTCCTTGCTATAGTTGTTGTTCCATCATACAGTACCTGGAATTATTTTTCTACCTTCTGCAGACTATGAAGTGAAACAAGGCAGTAGTACAATGTCACAGCATCTCCAAGTGGCAGCTCCACAAGGCCGGAAAACAACAGTTAGTGAAGCTGATACCGTGCAGTGGAAAAGTAACAAAGTACAATTCATAACAAAATAGAAGAGGGCAACCTAATGCCTTCGTCATAGTACGAAGCTTTTTTGCGTTTAAAAGGTGGAAACACTCATTAGAAGAAATGAAAGGAAATACTTTACAGTCGTGTTATGTACTGACGCATTAACTTGTAAATGTAGTAAACTACATTTACTATCACTAGAGATAGACTTTAAAAGAGAAGCCAAAGCTTTCATCTAGAAGCACATGAGCTTTTCCACAGCACAAACTAGAGACTAAGTCATGCACAGGCTTATCCAAACCATGTGTCTGCTACAACTTCTGGTATAATATTCTCCACGCACAACTCATTTTGGCACTTCAAAGTGAGAAATGTTTGAAACAGTATGGGGTTTTAAAAGCTTATTATAAGGAGTGCCACATAGGCTTATTTTTATTACGTTTAATATTTACACAGAACAATGCATACATTTCATACATAACAACCAATAACAACTATACATACACATTCATCTGTGGTGTAAATTGGTATTTTTTGGTCATGTCTTGGTATTCAATATAATTATTTCCTCTTTTTACTTCTTCTCCCCCCCCCCACCAAATTGTTTAACTTAAGGGAGTGAAATAAATACTTGTCTCCCATGACTGCCAGATTTTTTTTCTTAATTTTCATTGCTTCAAATCATTGGCTGAACCCATCTTATAATGCATTTGTTCGTTAACCCCATTTTTAACTTCTCTTAACCCCTTAACGCCGAAGCCACTTTTCACCTTCCTGACACGGCCCATTTTTTCAGATCTGCCCTGTGACACTAAGTGTTTATAACTTTAAAACGCTTTAACATATCCAAGTGATCTTAAAATTGTTTTCTCGCGACACTTTGTTCTTCAAGTTAGTTGAAGAATTTTGGTGGTATGTTTTGCATTTATTTATGAGAAAATCAGATATCTAGTGAAAATTTGGAAAAATTCTCGATTTTCGTACTTCAAAATGTTCTACTTTTTCCACACGAGTCATAACAGCAAAAAACATAATAACTAACATTCACCGAATGTCTACTTTATGTGGACATGGTTTTTTATGCATACTCTTATCTTTTTAGGATGTAATGGGCCTTTGAATGTTAGGTGCGATTTTTCACATTTTCATAAAAAAAAGCAAAATCCTGCTATTGAGGGACCTGCTCAGGTTTCAAGTAACTTTGAGAGGCCTAAATAAAAGTAAAACCCCATAAATTACCCCATTATAGAAACTACACCCCTCAACATATGTATAACAACTTTTATGAAGTTTGTTAACCCTTTAATTGTTTTACAGGGGTTAAAACAAAATCGGATACAATTTTGAAAGTAAATTTTTTTTGGCTAAATTAATGTGTTTTTCAAAAAATGTACAAATTCTCAGTGGATAAAATACCAAAACGCTCCACAAAATTTGATACCCAATCCCTCCCGCGTATAACAATACCCCATATGCTGTGGTAACTGCTGTATGGCCACACGCCAGGGCATCGAAGGGAAGCTGCGCCATTCAGAGAAGATTATGCATTGTCACTTTTTATTGGCTATACAATCTTTATTTTTTTGGCAATTTGGACATATAAGGGCTTAATTTTTGCGACATGAGATGCACTTTACAAATATTTCATTAGCTTATTGATGAGATTTTATTAACTCTTGAATGTATGGGTCAAAAGAAAATTGTCAATTTTGGTTTCCTTTCTTTTTGTATTTTTTGGGGGTCGTACACCGTACACTAAAATACTAAAAAAATACTAAAAATCTTTATTCAACAGATCACTACGATTACGGCGATATCTCATTTATATAGTTTTTCATTTATTTTTACAATTTTACTGGAAAAAGACTAATATAGAGGAAATCTCATTTGTTTTTGCATCGCCATCTTTACGGAGATATAACACTTAGGCTTATTTTTTGCGTGTTGAGTTGTTCTTTTCAGTGATACCATTTTGGCGTGCACAAAAATGTTCTAAAAAGTGATCAAAAAAAGTTATGAAGAGTTTTTATGAAAAATGTACTTTTTTGGCAAGTTTTTCGTGTTTAGTTTTTACGGTGTTCACCGAGCGGGTCCAGTTACTGAGTTATTGTACAGATTGTTACTGACGCGGCGATACCAATTATGTGGGGTTTTTCTGGTGATTTTGTGTTTTATTACTTTATTAGATATGTATAGGGAATGTTTGTGTTTAGAGGACTTTAACTTTATTTAATTAATTCTTTTTATTAATAAATGTTTATATTAAGTGTTTTTAACATTTTTTTTTTACTTTTACAGGTTGGCTTGAACAAGCAATCTTCTGTATTATGTGAAGAAGAGCTTGAACAAGCGATCAGTGTAATACAGATGTATTACACTGTATTATGTGACACACTCAGCATGCTGCGCATGCTCAGTGTGTCACAGCCATGTCCTGCGGGTACTAGAGACGGGTGCCAGCCGTAACAT
The DNA here is from genome assembly GCF_040894005.1 of Engystomops pustulosus. Classification (NCBI taxonomy): domain Eukaryota; kingdom Metazoa; phylum Chordata; class Amphibia; order Anura; family Leptodactylidae; genus Engystomops; species Engystomops pustulosus. The sequence goes on from NC_092420.1 coordinate 44,295,549, forward strand.
ACAGCCGGAGGCGGTACCAGAAGCATGACGTAATAATACTGCAAATTGAGGGAACGCACCTCCCGCCATGCAGTATTATTACTTCAAATGTCGGGAAGGGGTTAAATTAGGTAAATCTACGGACTTCCACTTTCTTACAATGCTGCTATAAAAATGTGTGATACTACCCATCCATGCTCGGTGCCAAATTTGTTTACTCCTTTAATAATGCTTGTAATGGAAAGGGGTTACTACCTCACCTATCACAGTGGAAACTAGTTCAAAGACCTCCATCCAAAAACGTTTGGAGCTGGAATTTAGATATTTATACCACGGTTTATCCAAGTATCTAGTTTTACTTTAGGTATAACGTATATACTCGAGTATAAGCCGACCAAAGTATAAGCCGAGACCCCTAATTTTACCACCAAAAAACTATTGACTCGATTATAAGCCGAGGGTGGGAAATGCATTGGTCACAGCCCCCCGCCCCCAGTAGTATACAGCCAGCCTGCCGCCCGTGTAGTATACAGCCAGCCTGCCCCTCATGTAGTATACAGCCAGCCTGCCCCCCGTGTAGTTTACAGCCAGCCCACATATAGTATACAGCCAGCCCACATATAGTATACAGCCAGCCCCCCAGCACTTTAAAAAAATAAACTTATATACTCGCCCTCCGATGCTCGGCGTGGCTCCCGGATGTCTGCGTGGCTCACCTTCTTTCTTTCGCACGGCTCTTCTTTCTTCTGTCTTCTTTAACGGCCGGCATGGGCGCGACCAAGTTTTCTTCCAACAGGCGAATACTATGATGCGGCCGCTTCTGAAGTTATAGTGTGATCGCTGGCCGGAAGATAACATGCCGGCTGTTAAAGAAGACAGAAGAAAGAAGAGGAGCCGCGCCGACATTGGGGAGCCAGAGGGCGAGTACACAAGTTTATTTTTTTAATAGACTTGTGTATAAGCAAAAGGTGAGGTTTTTCAGCACCTTTTTTGTGCTGAAAAACTCGGCTTATACGCCAGTATATACTGTACCATATAAGCCGACCCCAGTTTAAGCAGAGGCCCCCAATTTTACCACCAAAAACTGGGAAAACCTATTGGTGGGAAATGTATTGGTCACAGCCTCCTAGTATATAGCCAGACAGCCCCCAGTAGTATACTGCCAGTCCGCAAATAATAATAATAAAAAAAAAAACTTCCATACTCTCCGGCGCCCCCGATGCTCGGCGCGGCTACTCTTCTTTCTTCTCCTTGCTGTAATAGCGCACACTGTGACGTCATCAGCACCGCATCATAGTGTGCGCTGGCCGGCAGCCAGGGAGGAGTCTCAGGGAGAATCAGGTACTAGTATATATACGGTAAGTACTTCCAGACTTTTTAATCGATATATTAAAATTATGTGATATTCCAATATTCTTCTGGGTTCCTTCAGTCCAAATCTTCATAGCATACCAAATGGATTCTAGAGAGTGTATTGTCACTTAAAGGGAACCTACCACCACACATCTACTTATAAAAGGTAGATCGGGTGGTAGGTGGATCAATGGGACGTGAGGATAGCCCTCTTAAAGGGCTAATCCTCACGTCCCCGCACTTTTTTAGTAAGTTTTATCAGACTTTTCTGCAAATTTCCTTATGCGTCTACTGGGGCATGGAGTAGCCGCATCTGAGGTTACATGGCGCGGCTACTCCACGGCCCTTAGCCTCTTTTCTCCTCCTACTCACCATCTTCGGCACACAGCTGCTCGTAGCTGCGCGCCTTCATCCGACAATCCTGCAGTCTGCGCATGCGCAGAACAGCAGGCCCGTGCCTGTGCAGCCCCGGCTTCGGAGCAGTGACCACGCTGGCGCGGGCCTGCTGTTCTGCGCATGCGCGAACTACAGGATCGTCACACGAGGGCGCGCAGCTATGCGCCAAAGATGGTGAGTAGGAGGTGAAAAGAGGCTACCGGGGCGTGGAGTAGCTGCGTCATGTAACCTCAGATGCGGCTACTCCACGCCCCAGTAGCCGCATAAGGAAATTTGCATAAAAGTCTGATAAAACTCACTAAAAAAGTGCGGGGACGTGAGGATTAGCCCTTAAAAGGGCTATTCTCATGTCCCATTTATCCACCTACCACCCGATCTACCTTTATAGGTAGATTTGTGGTGGTAGGTTCCCTTTAATGGGATTGATATACAGGCGGTCCCCTACTTAAGAACACCGGACTTACAGACTACCTCTAGTTACAAACGGACTTCTGATTAAATTAATGTACTTTACCCTTAGGCTACAAAAAACAGCTATAATAGTTATCAAAGGTGTCTGCAATTAAGCTTTATTATTAATCCTTGTTTTTATGACAACCCCACATTTTTTGAATCCAATTGTCCAACTGTCTGGGCTTGCAATGATAAAATATACAGTTCCGAATTGCGTACAAATTCAACTTAAGAACAAACCCATCTTGTACGAAACCCGGGGACCACCTGTATATACTTTTCATAAGAGATCATATAGATCCTCCAGGTATATTGACCCCTTCAATTTGGATCCATTTATGATCAACCAAAGGGTTCCAACACTCGCACATTCAAAATGAAGCCTTTTGGTACAGGTTCAAATTTGGTACTCCAAGGCTAGCCTTTTTTTAGCCTTTTTACTTATTTTGGATTTCTTTACATCCCAAATAAATCTTGAGAATAAATTGTGGAGCTTTTCCAATAAGTTCCTAGGAAATGTAAGTGGAATACAGTGCCAATAAATTCTTTTTTCTTTTATTCCATAAACTAGGTTAATATTTTTATCTACCAGCTTATTTAATGGTAGGCACATCAGAACCCCCAGATATGTAAACCATTCCTCTCCTCTCACAAACCCATATGCAGCAATTAGCTGTTCCTTTTTCTTTGCTAACACCCATAATGGAAAAAAAATATTTAGCAAAATTTAGTCTATAAAAAGGATATTCTAGCAAATTGTTGTATAATATACATCAGGGCTTTTACAGATCTTTCCGGACCTGAACACAAAAATTACATCATCTGCATATAAACCATAAACAATGTGCATTTCTAATCCTACTTGGAAGTCTTTAATTTTAGGATTTAACCTACTTGCCTGGGCGAATGGTTCCATCAGTATTGGAAATATTACAGGTGACAACGGGCACCCTTGTCTTGTGCCATTGGAGATCTTAAAACCTGAAAACAAAAACCCTGATAGAGTCGTCCTTTTGGATTTTAATAAAAAGCCATAATAGCGCTTAACATTGCTCCTCACAGGCTGAACTACTGTAAAGTGGCCTTTAGATACCCCCAGTGTATTCTATCAAATGCTTTCTCCGCATATGAAGATAAAACACACATACTGGGGGTCCAAAACATCCGAGTCTCCTGTAATAGATCTACAGGCAGTCCCCGGGTTACATACAAGATAGGTTCTGTAGGTTTGTTTTTAAGTTGAGTTTGTATGTAAGTCGAAACAGTATACTTTATTATTGTAACCCCAGTCAAATTTTTTTTTGGACTCTGTGGCAATTGGATTTTAAAAATGTTGGATTGTCATAAGAACCAGGATTAACAATAAAGCTTAAAGGGGTATTCTCGTCTGGGCATTCACATTCAGTTTGGTAAATCTGCCATATATAAACATTTCTTCAATTAGATGTTATTACAAAAAATGTTCCTGTGTGAAGATAATTTCTAATAAATGTTTCCATGTTGTTCATTAGAAACGAGATCGCTTACTTAGATACGGCCACCTCTGCTGGAGGGATTGCACAAATAAACAAAAAGGTTTTGTATATAAAATGTCCGTGAGTTACTGCAGGTCCCACAGCCGTACTGTGGTAATGATCACTGAATCCTGGAGGTCAGACAGGACTCGATACTGCGTATTTGGTCACTGCTGCCAAAATGTGATGTGGTCGTATCCGAGGAAGCTATCTCGTTTCTAAGGGACAACATGGCTATGTTTATGGGAAATTATCTTCACACAGAAACATTTTTTTTAATAACATCCAATTGAAGAAATGTTTGTATTTGGAAGATTAGTGAAACTGAATGTGAGTGCCCAGATGAGAATACCCCTTTAATTACAGACACCATTGATAACTATTAAAGATGTTTATTGTAGCCTAGAACTAAAGTACAGTAAATTACCAAAATCCAGAGGTCCGTTTGTAACTAGGGGACCGCCTGTATTGTTCTTCTTGTTCTGCTCTAGCTTGTGGTCCGAACACAAATCCCACCTGGTCTGTTGATTTAACTGTTGAAAGTACTTCATTTAATCTTACTGCCAGGATGTTTGAATCGAATTTCACATCACAATTTAGTAAAGATATTGGTCAAAAATTAATCAGGCTCATGTGGCAGTTACAATTATTAGTTCTTAGCCGAGATCTCTCTTCTGCCATAGTTTTACAGTCTGCAGCCCCTGACACCCCCCCTCCCCAGTATACAGACTGCAGCCCCTGCCCCCCCAGTAGACAGTCTACAGTCCCTGCGCCCCCCCCCCACCCCCAGTATATAACCTGCAGCCCTTGCACCCAATATAATGCCTGTAGGAAAAGAAACAAAAAACAAAAAACAAAATGTGTACTCCCCTTCCAATGCCCTCTTAGCAGGTGCTCTTCTAGCCATCAATGCTCCGTGTCCCTGCGCGTTCCATTGCAGACATCGTGAGGTCAGCCGCTCGCTGACGTCACGATGCCTGCGACGGACCGCGCCGGGACACAGAGCCGATGCCAGGGCCGCGATGTATAGGAGAGGACCTGCCAGTGGGGCCCCAGAAGGCAAGTAAACTTTTTTTCTCCTCGACTCCAGTGTAAGCAGAGTTGGAGGGTTTTCAGCCCATTTTTGTGCTGAAAAATTTGGCTTATACTCGAGTATATGTGGTCGTTTCTTTAAATTAGCCTTTATTCTTTTATATATGCTCCCAATTTCTTATATAGCTCATGTGTAAACATCTGATAGGTAGACCAAAATATGCCCTTGCTCACTTCAGATCAATTAATTTTAGGAATTCATTAATCTAATGAAGCACTCTAGCTTGATTTTCTGGGGATTTTAATTGTTGCCTGTAATCTCATTCGTACATTAGCATTAAATTTAGACAGTTTTGCAATTGCAACACAATTGAGGCATGATCTGAGGACGGCAAGTTCTCCACAAGTCAGTCTGTCTGTGCTGGAAACGGCTGCACGTCGCTCCACTCCTCTGTCTGCTGTCGGGCCGATTCAGCGGTCCAATCGCAGTATAGTGTGCCATTTCGGCCATCTGGCTGTTCGGCTTGCAGTCTGACCCCACTCCGTCCATCGGTTTCACGGCACCTCTGCTGGGCGTCAGCTGTCTGCAAGTTGCTTGCCCCCCTCCCCTACACTTAAGAAAATCCTAAGTTTGGAACATTGGAATGTTCTGCCCCCCCTTAGTGTGCCTGCCTGCTGCTCTCTTCTGGAGGTACTGGCCCTCCTGGGGCTTCTGGTGACCTCTCGTGTTGGAACCTGGCGAAGGCAACTTGATCTCAGGCCCTACAGTTCCTGAGTCTCCTGGAGATCTATGGTGTCTGACTACGGCAAAGACTTTGGGATGATGTGCAAAACTGTTCCCTATAGTGGACTACACATGGGTGGTGCGGTGAAGCTGCTAAGGACCGTGGATAGTGTTGCTGTGTCAGCTTTATTTCCTACGGTACTTGGTTCCGCCTGTGAAGAGACCTTAGAGAACTTTAAGAACTGGGGCTCCGATTATTTACAGAACGACTGTACTGGTGCCGTCATGGAAGATACCCGAATGTGGACAATGCACACATGCACCCGGGTTCCGTCCCTGGCACAGGCTTGCTCCTCCCGACTAGTGGCCTGTATCAAGGTCGTGATCAGGCAGAACAAACGCAGAAGAATGCGGGAACGGTTTTCAAAATATCAATAATGGCCAAAAATGAACAATGAATTTAAACTGTTGGCTAACAAAAGTAGAGAATATGGAGGGGGATCTGAATAAACTAGATGTCGGAATATGTTTGAGCTGGGTCTAAGGTCTGGGAATCTCAATCCCAGGGTGTATAAGCTTGGGAAAGCAAGTAGAGATCAATACTTGAGTTTAAACAAGAAGATTAGGATTAAGTAGACGAGATATGCGCTCCTAGAGATTAGAAAAACTATACCGAGAAATATGACGCACGATGCCATACCGAAAAAAATTAGGAGACCGTTTCAGTGTACAAAGGCTGACTTCAAGTGTAAACATAGGAAGAGGCGGATGAGACCATTTGTTCCATCGGTGTTAACTGGAAATGTGAGATCATTAAGTAGCAAAATGGAAGAATTACATGCTATGGTCATTTATGATAATGAATTATCTAAATGCTATACTATGCGTTTTACTGAGTCATGGTTACATGATATAATCCCGGATAGCCTGACTAGTGTACTGAGTTTTTCCCAGGTTAGAGATGAGAGGGATTGTAGTAGTAGTGGAAAGAAAAAAGGAGGAGGAATTATCTTTTATGTTATTCAGGGGTGGTTATTAGCCGAACATATCACTGTAACAACTCAACACTGTTGCGGTAATGAATAGATCTTGGCATCGGTGAGGAGGTCCTTCTACCTTCCAAGGGAGTTCTCAGCAGTAATAAGTGCTTCAGGAGGTGGTTGGTGAATTGCAAGGCAGATATAGCGATGCTTTACTGATTTTAACCGGATTTTAACCGGTTTGTGACCGCCCGCCGTGTATTCACGGCGGCGGTCAGGTCGCGCTGCATGGAGAGGGCTCACGGGCTCACTTGTGTAGAAAGCATAGTGCTGGTGAAAAGGGTCAAAATATTTGCAAATAATAAACCATGGATGACTATAGAGAGCTCAAGAAATTGCTATGTTTGAAGAGGACAAGGATTCGTATAGAAGCCTATTGAAAGACGTTAAACAAAAAAATAAGAGAATTAACGTGTTATACAAGAATAGATTAGAAAATAAGATGTCATAACAGAGAACAAATAAGGTGTAGAAAGGCTTAAAGCTAATTACTAGAATACCGACAAAAACTGAAGGGGTAGAAAATGATAAAGGGAGGGCTGATAAATTGAACAATTTCTTTAACTTTTTTGATGAACTGAGTAGTTCTGTCGTGACGGGATATAACGAGGTGGAGGGAGTAAATATAAAAGATGTGGGGAGATCTTACTGGGGGGGGGGGGTTCAGGAAGAATGGCGCCTGTGGAGGTTGAGGAAGTGGTTTTAGAATTAAAAAAGGTTAAAACCCAATAAGGCTGGTGGCCCAGATATGTTGGATAATAGGGTTTTGAAGACATGTTGTATTGAGCTTGGGGAGGTTTTTACACGGTTATTTAACATGAGCCTGCGATGTGGAATAGTGCCAACTTTGTGGAAATCATCAGTTATAAACCCAGTCAAAAATGTTCCTCGACTGAAACCATTAAACGATTCTAGACCAATCGCTCTGACTTCAGTAGTTATGAAAATCCTGGAATGATTGGTTATACGGCACTTGTCTAGTGTGGTGAAGGATTTCATAGATCCACTACAATTCCTTATCGCCGCGGGCTGGGAGTAGATGATGCGTTGATTAATCTGATACACAGAGTATGTGCTTATCTGGAAGCGCATTTAATACTATCATTCTGGCACTGCTGGAGTCAAAATTACAGGTTATGCGAGTGGAACCGACGATTAAATGGTTGATGACTTATCGGAGCTTAAGACCACAGAGGATCATGTTAGGAAATACATGGTCTACTGAGGTGGTGTGTAGCGCTGTAGCCCCCCAGGGTACTGTGTTAGCTCCTTTTTTGTTTATCCTGTACACCTCAGATTTAAGTAAAAATGGTTCAAGTTGCTTTCTTCAGAAACATTCGGATGACTCTGTACTGGTGGGCTGTATTAAGGTGGGGGATAATAGCGAATATAGACAGTGACCACATTTACCGAGTGGTGTAACTCAAATGGGTTTGTGTTAAATGTTAAGACAAAAGAATTGGTTATTAATTTTTTCACGGAGACGGGGTTGACATGTCCCAACCATTGAATATAGCAGGGACAGAGGTGGAACAGGTTGCAAGTTACAAATACCAGGGCGTGATCATAGTAGTCTATGATCTAAGTTAAACTGGCATGAGCACATAGAAAAGGTATGCAGACACGCTAACAGTAATCTATTCTTTTTACGTAGATTAAAGGACACCTGTCATCAGGTCTCTGCCACTAGTCCTGTCACCTCTACCTGTTGGAGCAGCTCACAAGGATCCCATCCCAGCCTTTATCTAGTTATTTCATACATTAATCATTGTAAAATCATCTATTCTTTATTATGTAAATGAGGCTGGTCACATGGTCAGAGGCAGTGATGTCACCCCTGTTACCCCTCCCCTCTCCTCCCCCTGCTCATGTCTGTGTGTAATGTATAGTAAAGCATTGCTAGTGTGAGTGCTGTATCTGCTGACATGCTGCATCCTCCTAATATACAGGTGAGAGACACAGACATCAGCTACACATGAATCTGACATGTTCTGCTGTAACATGGCTGCCTGGAGCTGCTGTATCTCTCCTAAACACACACACAGGCTGCAGGGGGCGTGGCCACCAGCACCAGGAAGCGCATCATTATACAGCCTCACACCATTATACAGGCTGTCAGTCAAGCACTGGGGGTGTGGCTGTACCTCCCACTCATGAATAGAGTGGACAGCTTGAATATGCTAATGCTTCATTGGACATTTCACAGGTCATTTGCATACAGCTTTAGGACCTCTTTGCTTAGGTTTACAGGCATGTAGAGGGACAATGAAGGGATAGAGGCAATGCTCTCTAATGGCAGTTTATGAAAATATATTTCGTTTAGGGCGGTTATTTTGCATGACGGGTTCTCTTTAAGGTCATTTGGAGTGTCAAGGTCAATAATGACAGGTTTTTATCGTACGGTTATCAGTGCATTTGCTTTAGCAGCTTGGGGTAACTGTACCCCAGAGAGATTGCTAAAGGATGAATAAGATAATCAAGAAGGCTTCTTCGATAGTGGGTATGTCCTTTGAGAAATGGGAGGAATTGGTAGTGTGTGGAATATTAAAGAAAACTTGAGATATATTGAATAAAATTTGAGATAATATCGACAACCCCATGTATGACGTACTTCAGGTTTAAAAAGACATTTATACCAGTAGCTCTCAAGCTGTCAAACACTATGAAAAAAGATAGACTAACTCAGGATTGTGTGTAACATACAGTGATTTAGGATAGGGGGGGATCTATTTATATACATCTAAGAATGCTGAACCCAAGCATATATTGTTAAACTTAACATAGAGATAACAAATTGTAAAGTGTTCCTGCAAACTGCTATGTTTAATGGTCACACAGCTTCTGCAGGTGAAGTGTTACTCCTAGAACAATGCATAAACTCCCCGCCATTCAATGAGTTGAACACTATAAAATATTTTGCTTTGAGTCCTTTAGTCACTGGTTTATATTATAACGGTAAGTTTATAGAACCCATAAAAGCTAAACCTGTTACTCTTAATTCTAGAACGTCAAGAGGAGAAGCTGAAAAATAATAATCGTGATTTGTCTATGGTAAGTAACAGGTAGTAGTGGTATGTTTATGTAAGTAAGTTAGCAGTCGTTGCCACTATTTTGCATAGCTGTAAATTTACTTATATTTACCCTCCAGAACGGAGTTAAAGGGGTTGTCTAATTCGGGCCAGTTGTCATCAGTTATTTGCATCGGTTATTTTGAGCCAAAACCAGTAGTGGCAAAACACAAGTGTAAATCTTTACAGAGGTGAGGTATAATGGAAATTCTTGCATATGTTCTGTGTTTTCAACCTCGCCAGATTTTGACTTGCAAAAATGAATGCACATAACTGAAGAGCTAATGGAGATGTGAATTGATATACTCCACTTCAACATGATTAGTATGAGACTCTAATTAGGTCACCCATAATACCATGTTAAAGTTTGCTGGTAGCTGTGGGTCATGTAACCCCTGGGCCCCAAAACTCATATGATGTCATATGTCCTGCTTGCTTCTGGCGTATGTAGGAGGTTTTGCAGTCATTACTGTATGCACACCATCTTTCATAACCACTCCCATGTCAGTGGTTGGAGAGGTAAGCAGATACAGCTTATAGCTACCTCTTATAAATCCATTATTTTTTATGTATTTCCCTGTACAGCTTATGAATGGTACAATACATCTGCTTCCCTGCAGGTCCGGATGAAGTCAATGTTTGCTATTGGTTTTTGCTTCACAGCTTTGATGGGCATGTTCAACTCAATGTAAGTTGTATAACTCATTGCAACATCTGTACACCTATATGTAGTGTACCTATCAGTGTCTACACTCACTGGCCACTTTATTAGGTACACTATGCTAGTAACGGGTTGGACCCCCTTTTGCCTTCAGAACTGCCTCAATTCTTCGTGGCATAGATTCAACAAGGTGCTGGTAGCATTCCTCAGAGATTTTGGTCCATATTGACATGATGGCATCACACAGTTGCCGCAGATTTGTCGGCTACACATCCATGATGCGAATCTCCCGTTCCACCACATCCCAAAGGTGCTCTATTGGATTGAGATCTGGTGACTGTGGAGGCCATTTGAGTACAGTGAACTCATTGTCATGTTCAAGAAACCAGTCTGAGATGATTCCAGCTTTATGACATGGCGCATTATCCTGCTGAAAGAAGCCATCAGATGTTGGGTACATTGTGGTCATAAAGGGATGGACATGGTCAGCAACAATACTCAGGTAGGCTGTGGCATTGCAATGATGCTCAATTGGTACCAAGGGGCCCAAAGAGTGCCAAGAAAATATTCCCCACACCGTGACACCACCACCACCACCAGCCAGAACCGTTGATACAAGGCAGGATGGATCCATGCTTTCATGTTGTTGATGCCAAATTTTGACCCTACCATCCGAATGTCGCAACAGAAATCGAGACTCATCAGACCAGGCAACGTTTTTCCAATCTTCTACTGTCCAATTTTGATGAGCTTGTGCAAATTGTGGCCTCAGTTTCCTGTTCTTAGCTGGCACCCGGTGTGGTCTTCTGCTGCTGTAGCCCATTTGCCTCAAAGTTCAACGTACTGTGCGTTCAGAGATGCTCTTGGTTGTAACGGGTGGCGGTTTGAGTCACTGTTGCCTTTCTATCAGCTCGAACCAGTCTGCCCATTCTCCTCTGACCTCTGGCATCAACAAGGCATTTCCGCCCACAGAACTGCCGCTCACTGGATGTCTTTTCTTTTTCAGACCATTCTCTGTAAACCCTAGAGATGGTTGTGCGTGAAAATCCCAGTAGATCAGCAGTTTCTGAAATACTCAGACCAGCCCTTCTGGCACCAACAACCATGCCACGTTCAAAGGCACTCAAATCACCTTTCTTCCCCATACTGATGCTCGGTTTGAACTGCAGGAGATTGTCTTGACCATGTCTACATGCCTAAATGCACTGAGTTGCCGCCATGTGATTGGCTGATTAGAAATGAAGTGTTAACGAGCAGTTGGACAGGTGTCTTCGTTTGACCCGAGGATACATGGCTTCTGCATATCCATTACAATGAGCCTGTGGCTCACATCACATAAAAATGGAATAAAAAACGATCAATATTGCGCACAGACCTCAAAATGGCACCTCATATAGTTCCGTGCGCCAAAGTATGAAAAAGTTATTAGTTTCAGAAGATGGCAAATTTTTTTTTTCTTTTTTGTACACATTCGTTTAATCTTTGAAAATGTATTAAAACACAATAAAACGTATATAAATTTTGTATCACCGCGATCACACCGAACCAAAGAATAAAGTAGAGGTGTTATTTTGAGTGCACAGTCAAAGTCGAAAAAACTGAGCCCACAAGAACGTGTTAATTTTTCCACATTTGGAATTTTTTTTCAGCTTCGCAGTACACGGCATGTTAAAATAAATAACATTACAGGAAAGTAAAATTTGTTACGCACAAAATAAGCCCTCACACAGGTCTGTACACATAAAAATGAAAAAGTTATGGATTTTTGAAGGTGGAGAGCGAGAAATGAGCGAAAAAACCCTGTGTCCTTAAGGGTCCTTAAGGCCAATGGAGATTCTATTTTATGTTGTTGTTTTCCCAATTTTTTTGTAGTCCACTTCTTTTGTTTAACCCCTACAGGACTCAGCCTCTTTTGGCCTTAACCCCTTAACGACTTGGCCGTTTTTAGTTTTTTCACCTCCATTTTCACCTCTTTCAGGTCCGAAGTGTATAGCCACACCCCTCAGTCATTTATTGGCTAAGTCCTGCCCGATATATTCTTTGTGCAAAGTTCTCCTTCAAGCCCGACATAGATGGCCACGCCCACATATTTGCTGATTGGTCGGGCTTGGCCCTTTGAAATAGCATGTGTAGAGTTTCCTTTTAGGTCTGATTCAGTTATGGTTCACTGACTCCGTCCTCCTGCCCTCTTGATTGGAGTTCCATAGTACAGTCCGACGTGACACCTTGCTTACAGAGGTGGGGCTTTAGCAAGGCTCCACATCCTTTAATTGTTTTTAACCAATAATGTTATTTTATAGTTGTGGGTGTGTTTTCTGTGACGTATTGATTCTGTGTGGCAGCCGCCTATAAATGGGTAGAAATGCCATACAGAATGCCATAGGTTGAAACTACCTACGTTCCTCCCTCTCCCTGTTTGCATGTATTTTAAAACCTTAACGACTTGGTCTTTTTTAGTTTTTTCACTTCCATTTTTCACTCCCCAACTTCAAAAATCTATAACTTTTTTTATTTTTCCACATAAAGAGCTCTGTGATGGCTTATTTTCTGCGTAACAAATTGCACTTCGTAGTGACGGTATTTAATATTCCATGCCTTGTACTGGGGAGCGGGAAAAAAATTCCAAATGCAGTGAAAATGGTGAAAACACACATTTGCGACGTTTTCTTGTGGGCTTGGATTTTACAGCTTTCACTGTGTGCATCAAATGACGTATCTACTTTATTCTTTGGGTCAGTACGATCACTGGGATACCAAACTTGTATAGGTTTTATAATGTTTTCATACATTTAAAAAAATTAAAACCTCCTGTACAAAATTTTCTTTTTGGATTTTGCCATCTTCTGGCGCCAATAACTTTTTCATACTTTGGTGTACGGAGCTGTGGGTAGTGTCATTTTTTGTGAATTTTGATGGCAATTTCATTGCTATAATTTTTGGGACTGTGCAACCTTTTGATCACTTTTTATTTTTTTATATTTTTCAAAATGGCAAAAAATGCCATTTTCGACTTTGGACGCTATTTTCCATTACGGGGTTAAACGCATTGAAAAACAGTTATATTTTGAAAGAACGGACATTTTTGGACGCGGCAATACCTAATGTGTTTATGATTTTTACTGTTTATATTTACATCAGTTCTAGGGAAAGGGGGATGATTTGAAATTTTAGGTGTTTTTATTACAATTTTTTTTTTTTTAAACTTTTTTTAATTTTTACTTTTACTATTTTTCAGACTCCCTAGGGTACTCTTACCCTAGGTTGTCTGATCGATCCTACCATATATGTGGATTTTACACCCCATTCATTACAATGTGCAATTAGCACATTGTAATTTATGTGTTAAAACGAAGTAGCCTTGGGTATTCGGAACACCCAAGGATACCATGGCGACGGATCGCCACTCCCCGTGACGTCATCGGGGAGCGACGATCCGCGGCAAAATGGGGGCGCCCATGCGCCACCGTCTTTTTAAAGCCACCGGCAGCATTGCCGGCGGCGATCGAGGTGAAAACACTAGCACTGCTAGCACTGATCGCGGGTGTTACCGGTAAGCCTTTGCTGCATTATGCAGCAAAGACTTACCGGCTATGAAGAGGGCTCGGCCCACGAGCCCTCTCCATGCACCGGGACCCGTACTAGTACGGCGATCGTTGGTAAGGGGTTAAGGACGCAGCCCCATTTTTCAAATCTGCCCCGTGTCTCTATAAGTGGTTATAGCTTTGGAATTATAAGATAAGCAAGGTTATTTTGAGATTGTAGTAAAATTTGTCACGGGAAAACAAAGTAGTTTAAAAATTTGGATGCCACCTTTAGTGTTTAGTTATGAAAAAAAACTAAATTTGGCAAAGTTCTAAATTCTCTACTTTTGATGCAGATAGTCATAACACCCAAATAAATTCATAACTTGCATTTCCTAAATGTCTGCTTTATGTTAGCATGTTTTTTTAAGATTCCACATATTTTACTAGAATGTTAAGAGGCTCAGAATTTGGGTGCCATTTTTCAATTTTTTGGGGGAAAATCACCAAAACTAACATTTAGATGGACCTGCTCAACTTCTAATTGACTGTGAGAGGCCTAAATAATAGCTAGACTCATAATTCACCCCATTATGGAAACTACACCCCTCAACGTATGAAAAAACACTTTGAAGTTTGTTAACCCTTTAGGTGTTTTTTAAGGGTTAAAACAAAATGGAGGTGTGGACTACAAATTGTAATATTTTTTCACAATACACTCATTTTGGGTGGAAAATTAAATGTTTGTAGTGGATTAAATGAAAAAAGTGGTAACCTGCTGTATGGGCGCACAGCTGGGCATAGAAGGGAAGGAGGCACCATGCAGATCAGATTTGCATTGTCACATTGTACAGGCTTACATTTTAATGTATTTATTTTTTATTTATTATGTGTTAACTTTTGTGTTTTTCACTTTTTTTTTTACTTATACATAGTTGAAGGAAGACCCGGAAGGGGTCTGACTGCTGAGCACATCGGGCAGCCCCGGAGCACTCGGCAGACTTCGGGGCTGCCCAGAAGAGGCTCGGATCCCCCGGTAAGTGGCACAGGGGATCAGATCCATAGCAGAAACACCCTTACACGCCGCGGCGTGTAAGGGGTTAACACCCGCGATCGGAGCCGGTTCCGATCACGGCTGTTAGCGCGCAGAGTCAGCTGTGATTGACAGCTGACAGTCGCTACTTCTGGTACCGGCTCCGTTCGTGAGCCGGAGCCAGAAGCAGAACGTTATAGTGCGTCCTGGTGCGCTAAGTATCTAGCCACCGGGACATACTATGACATCCAGGTGCGCCTAGGGGTTAACTTCTTTCTCTTATCCCTCTTTTCCACTGATGTAGAAATTCGATTTTTTGAAATCTAATTGTATTGCACATTATCTGTACTTTGTTTTAGACCCCAACGTTTTAATAACTGTTCTAATTCGCTTGGTGCTTTACATGTATGTTATTGACCTCTCTAACAAATTATTTAACTGGAAAGCCCCACTTATACCCAAATTTTTCCCTTAGAATTTTATCCAAGTTCTCTTTTGACATTTTTGGAGATTCCCTTTATGTTTTTAAATGGCTCTGGTAGTTTAGGCGTTTGTTTCCCTACTTGCAGTAATAAGTCTTATATTTTTTCTAGGTGAAATCTCACTATTGTGTCTTTAGGGGAGTTGAGGTTTTACGGTTTTTGGTTTAGGTACTCTGTGCATTCTACCAATTGTCTTATCCATATTGTTATTGTTTTTATATTGGTAATTACTATAGCCAGCATTTTATGGAAAAAAAAACTCAAGTTCATTATCTGTCATAGTTTTGGGAGCACATTCAATTCTGATGTTATTTCTGCGGGATCTATCCTCGAGATCCCCCAACTTATCTTCCAATAGAGAGACTTTTTCCAATTTATGGTATCCATCGAACCGGTTATTATGAGATTTTTTAGTTTCTTCTGCTTTTTTTCTTCAAAGATCCTGTTCTAGCCCCGAGTTCGTCTACCTCTTTTCCAGGCACCTTTAATGTAGACCTAAACACCTCCACTAATGATCTATGATAGGTTTCAAACATCTCCTTCATACTTTTTGTTATATTATGCTCTGAGTTCCTATACTTTTATGTAGTACTTGAATTTGTTTTTAATTTTCCCTACATATTACCATTTCCTTTTATCTCCATCGTTATTATTACCACCCTTTTCTGCCACATAATCTTTCCTTTGGGGGTCTCCTGCTTTAACTATATTAATCGTCCCTTCTTTCACAATTTTTTTCTGTACTGTTGCTACAGCTTCCATATTGTAAAATCTGTACGAATTACTTTTTTGTTGAATTACAGCTCTGCGTGCCATAAAATTTTATTTGGTCTGAGAAGGACGATTTCTTTAGTTGCGTCTTTCCTCTAATCCTGGAAGTTATCCCTTGTCCATACACCCCAGCACGATCCTTCCTTCTACACCTTAATATAAATTCTAATGAGAATATGCACCCCTATAACTATACTGCCTTACCAATTTTACTAATATACTACTTTACCAATTTTAATAATACATATGGTCAAACTCCTATTAATTCAAAGATTAATTCAGATTATGCAGCGGTGCACAAAGCATGCCAAATTGGTCCAGCATTACAAAAAAATAAACAGATTATCACATGCAAGGGTAAAAAAAACCACACAGATTTATTATCCACCAGACGGTACACCCCTATATTACACAGAAGTAAACAGACCATCACATAGAAATAACGCTCACAAAGTATACATCTGTAGGGTGCCTCTCTGCATCTTCTACCGTATATACTCGAGTATAAGCCGACCCAAGTATAAGCCGAGACCCCCAATTTTACCATCAAAACTGGGAAAACCTATTGACTCGAGTATAAGCCGAGGGTGGGAAATGCATTAATCACAGACACCCCCAGTATGTATACAGTAGTATACAGCACAGCCCCCAGTAGTATACAGCACAGCCCCCAGTAGTATACAGCACAGCCCCCAGTAGTATACAGCACAGCCCCCAGTAGTATACAGCACAGCCCCCAGTAGTATACAGCACAGCCCCCAGTAGTATACAGCACAGCCCCCAGTAGTATACAGCACGGCCAGCATTAAAAGAAAATAATAAACTTGTATACTCACCCTCCGGTGGCCCCGACCTGCAGCGCTGCTCCCCCAATGTCCCCGCGGGTCCTCTTCTGGCTTCGGCGCCCGGCACGTAGTTGGTGAAGAAAGAAGACGGGCGCCGAAGCCAGAAGAGGACCCGCCATTGTTCTCCCCTGGACGGCGCCTAGTATGACGCGCCGCTGCTGACGTCATACTAGGCGCCGCCTGGAGGAAAAACATGGCGGCGTCCGGCACGAAGTTAGTGAAGACAGAAGACGGGCGCCGAAGCCAGAAGAGGACCCGCGCGGACATCGGGGGGAGCAGCGCTGCAGGTAGGGGCCACCGGAGGGTGAGTATATAAGATTATATTTTAAATTTTTTTTTATGACTGTATGACTCGTGTATAAGCCGAGGGGATGTTTTTCAGCACATTTTTTGTGCTGAAAAACTTGGCTTATACACGAGTATATACGGTAATTTTTTTTTTTTCCGGCTAATACACGGTTTTACACAAGAATAAGTGATATAAATAATCACCTATAGATTCTGTCTACAGAATATGCACCAAAAGTATGCCTCTATGTAATTGGCCGTTAACCGTGTGTAAAACTTTCTCTAGCAAACCTCTATTTTACCCACGCTGTTGTATTTGCTTTTTATAGCCCACCTTAACCCCTTCTGGTCTAAGCCACTTTAGGGCCTGATTTTTAAAATTTGCCCTATGTTATTGTAGGAGGTTATACCTTTGTAATGCTTTAATAAATCCAGGGGATTTTGAGAATGATTTCTCGTGACACATTGTACTTCAAGGTAATAGAAAAATTTGATGATATCTTTTGTGTTCAAAGTTCAAAATTTTCTGCTTTTCAAACAGATAGCACCCAAGTAAAATTTATAACTAAGATTTCTCAAATGTCTGCTTTATATCAACAATGGCTTTTTATGAGTCCTCTCTCTTTTTTAGGAGGTTCAGAATTGTGGGTGCAATTTTTCTCATTTAAGAAAAATCACAAAAAAAACCTAGAAACTGGACCCTTCAAAGTTTGAAAAATCAACTTTACACAGGGGTTAAAACAAAATGTAATTTTAATTTTTAGACGATGTATTAATTTTAGCCAAAAATTAAACCGTCACAAACTATTAAATGACACTAAACTCCACAAAGTTTGATACCCAAGTATGAGGATGTCCCATATGTGTTGGTAAACTGCTGTATGGGCACACGGCAGGGCATTGAAAGGAAGGAGCGCCATTCAGAGCAGATCTGCATTGTCACATTTTAGAGGCTATGAAATGTTTCTTTTTTTGTAATTTGGAGATATGGGGGGGATTTTTTTTTTGTGGGTGAGAACCATTTTTCAGGTACATAATTTTCGGGGGGGAGGGGGATTCGATAGCTAATTATCAGATTTTATTAATGCTTTCTTGGTGGTGGTTAAAAAAAAAACATTTTTATGGTACGGTGAAAGTCCAGGGAAAAAAATGCTAAAACCCATAAACAAGAATTAAAGTGTTATCATTATTCTATGGGTCATCACGATTACGGCATTACCCCATTTATATAGCTTTTTTGTAATCAACTTGTTTTGCAGAATAAAGAACTCATTTTTTAAGAAATTAGCTTGTTTTTGCATCGCACCCGTGGCCCTTGCTCCACCCGGGATCACTCATCTCTCCGTGTTCCTGCTCCGGTCCTGTCTGTCCGCCGTGCGCATCCCCCACCTCCTAGGGCACATGCCGGCACTTGTAGATTTAGAGGACCAGGTGGTACAGAGGATCCACTACCTCCAAAACCTGACAACAACTGTTTTAAACCTTTTTTTTTGCGGGACAAGCTGTACTTTTTCTTGGGTTCATGTTGGGGTAAATTAATTTTTTTATCACTTTTTATGCACTTTTTATGAGGTCAGATGTAAAGATTTCATAATTTTTCTTATACCTTTATATAAATAAGGTATCACTAATCGTAGTAAACCAGAGAATAAAGATATAATATTCGTTTTATTTTACGGTGAGCAGGGGGAAAAAAGTGCTAAAGATCCAAAATAAAAATGGCTAATTTTGTTTGTATCCCCCTTGAAATGGTTAATAAAATATCATGAATAAGCTATAGATCGCCAAAATTATCTAGACATTGTATCTCCTCCCGAAAAAAATAAGCCCTCATATGTTCACATTACCAAAAAAAAACAAAAAAAAAAAACAACATTTTATAGCCTGTACATGGTGTCAAAACAAGTCTGCACTGAATAGCGCTGCTTTGATCCTATGCCCAGCCATGTGCCCATACAGCAGGTTAACACCATATATGTGGTATCAGTACTTTCGGAAGAAATTGGACTTCAAACTTTGCAGAACATTATATCATTTTAGTCATTATAAAATTCTTTTTTGGCATAAATGAATGTATTTTCCAAAAAAAAAAAAAAAAAAAGTCAAAAGTGTCTAAATCGCACTTCCATTTTATTTTAACCCATGTGAAAAACTTAAAGGGTTACTAGACTTAATAGAAGTTGTTTTACATACTTTGAGGGGTGTAGATTATTTAGTGGGGTAATTAATGGGGTTTTACTGATTTAGGCCTTTCAAAGTCACTTGGAAGCAGAGTTGTCCCTCAAAATTAGAGTTTTGGCGATTTTCAGTGATAAGAGGTTAAAAACCCCAAAAGGGGAAATAAGAACAAAGATCTCCCGAATCTCAGCAAATGTAAACAAGGAATACAGCCAGTGTGTGAACTCTGTTTATGCAATATATAAGTAGTGCTTCCAGTAATATGTATATAAAACAGGGTATAAGCTAAAAATCCTAATTTTACCACCAGAAACTGGGAAAAACCTATTGACTCGAGTATAAGCTGAGAGTGGGAAATGTATTGGTTACAGCTTCCAAGTAGTACACAGCCAGCCGGCCCCCACGTAGTACACAGCCAGCCGGCCCCCACGTAGTACACAGCCAGCCCGGCCCCCACGTAGTACACAGCCAGCCCGGCCCCCACGTAGTACACAGCCAGCCCGGCCCCCACGTAGTACACAGCCAGCCCGGCCCCCACGCAGGCAGTACACAGCCAGCCCGCCCCCACGCAGGCAGTACACAGCCAGCCCGCCCCCACGCAGGCAGTACACAGCCAGCCCGCCCCCACGCAGTATACAGTACATTTTTTGTGCTGAAAAACTCAGCTTATACACAAGTATATACGGTTACTCCTTTGAGAAAGTTCACACAATTACATAGCTCCCAACCGTCCCGATTTTGACGGGACTTTCCCGTTTTTCTTACCTCTCCCCCGCGTCACGGGCAGCTATGATTTTCCCCCCAGGTCCCGCTGTGTCCCGGCGCTGTGTCTGCATAGTAAATACTTTGAAAGTCTGAACTCTCAGTACAGAATGGCTTCTACAGACATTGGGTAGGGAATCCTTTTCAGAAAAGTGTCGGGCTTAGCCCAGAGCAGAGACCACGTCATCAGCTTCAGATCAGCATCTGTCCATATATGGTCACTGCATCTCCTAGGGTTCCCCAGAGCAGACATCGGGAGGGAATTCTTTTCAGAGAAGTGTCAGCTTAGCAGAGAGAGCAGGGACCACGTCATCAGGTCAGATCAGCATCTGTCCATATATGGTCTCCAGGGCTTCCCCAGACACAAGGTCTTTATTTAATTAAATTACATAAAGTTTTGGCCAGGCTGAGATTCGAACCTGGGACCCTCTGCACCATAGACAGGAGCTTAACTAACTGAGCTATAAGCCCAGTGATACAGAGCTGAGGATATCTGGTAACTAAGACATGTTATCTGCCATTTACACTGTGACACAGACTAATGCCCTGATATATAGAGAGGGATCTCATCAGAGATTATTATTGTAATTATTGAGACTATTATTATTATTATTATTATAAATTTTATTATTTTTATTATTATGGAGATGATTATTAAGAATGGTAAAAATAATAATCATCTCAATAATAATAATAATAATAATAATAATAATAATAATCTCCATAATAATAATAGTCTCAATAATTACAATAATCTGAGAAGATCCCTCCCTATATACCAAGGCATTATATAGTCATAGTTCTTAGTTACCAAAATTCTCCACCTTGTTAATCACTGAGGTTATAGCTCAGTTGGTTGAGGCACTGTGTTATTATTGTACATGGACACTGCAGGTTCTGGGTTCAAATCCCAATGAGGATACTTTTTTTTTTTTTTTATTGAGATGATTTTTATTATTTTAATATGGCTAAAATTTGGGGCGTGGCCAGGGAGTGATTGGGGGTGTGGCTTAGGGGGATCGCTACGCGTGCCGCCATTTTGTCCCTCTTTCCTTTTCACAAATGTTGGGAGGTATGCAATTATACTACAATATTACATGCTTTAAACCATAAAAATCACATTACCATAGAGATCACAGCTTGGGATCAGGGGTAACAGCGGTGCCCCACACGAATCGCCCATAAGACGGGCCTCCTCAGGGATAGTCGACAAGGTGCACTCACCTCTTTACGTATCCACCTCTACTCTGAAGAAACAGGGACGCCAAGTGCTGCGCCGCCCCTTCCGGACAACAAGACTAGTAGTCCTATAATTATGCGTGCATGTCATAGCGGAGGCTCATGCGTTCCAAACTGCTGCTGGCAAAACCCCTTACGGGTTAAAGATCACAAATATATGTGTAGGACTATTTTCAATAAGTTATTATCTAAACCAACACTATTTGGTTTTGCTGATGCAAAGCAAGAGACAACAGAAAGACACCACATGTACACAAACGGTAGACAGATGCAGTGTCTGTTCCATACTTGCAAAGCATAAAACCGAACGTTAAAGTGCATAGACGTAATCCATTACGATACAACTTAAATACCTATATATATTAATCATGCATATTTAAATAATTGTAAACATACTATACATTGCACGAATATTTTTATGTAGCATACAGAAGAAAATTTATAACTTTTTATTATTTTATGTTATTATTAAGTGACCCCCTACTGTGCAAACTGTTTCAATTCTTGTTGAGAAATATTGTCTATTCTTAAGAAATATACACAAGAATATTATGCACCTACGTGTCATCTTTTATATCCTTTTCAAACAAGGTATTTTCATTTTTGTGAAGAAATACCTAATCCGCCTCAAACAACCAGTAAGTATCAAAAGACATAGACAAGAGAATTAGCATTGCATAGCAACACTGCGTTGTATCTTTTGGATTACTAATATTATAAAAAGAGATCACACATAGGTGCATTATATTCTTGAACAATATTGTCACAACAAGAACCAAAAAACAGTTTGCACAGTAGGGGGTCACTTGCTAATAATAATAATATAAAACTATTAATTTACAATTATTTTAATATGCATGATTAATATATGTAGGTATGGTAATGGTTTATGTCTATGCACTTTAACGTTTGGTTTTTGCTCTGCAAGTATGGAACGAACACTGCATCTGGTCTACCGTGTGTGTACATGTGGTGTCTTTTTGTCGTCTCTTGCTTTGCATCAGCACTTTAATTATGAAAATAGTATTGGTTTAGATTATAACTTATAAAAATCATCCTGCACATATATTTGTGATCTTTAACCCCTAAGGGGTGTCACCAGCAGCAGTCTGGAAACGCTATGCCACACATGCATAATTTAGCTGCATTTGACGTCCCTGATTCTTCAGAGTAGAGGGGGATGCATAAAGACGTGTGCGCACCTTGTCAATTATCCCCTGAGGAGGCTCGTCTTGCGGGCGATAGGCGTTCCCCCTAATCCCAAGCCGTGATATCTATGGTAATGTGATTTTTATTGTTTACAGCATGTATTATTGTAGTATTATTGTGTGAACTTTCTCAAAGGATTTACCCTGTTTGATAAACATATTACTGCAGGCACTACTTATATACTGCATGAACAAGAGTTAACACTATGGCTCTATTCCTTGTTTACATTTGCTGGGATTCGGGAGATCTTTGTTCTTATTTCCCCTTCTGGGGTTTTTTAATGATTTGAGATGCATAATTTTGGACCTAATAATCTAATCTACTTTTTCCATGATTCCATCCGCCTTTTTTTCTTAGAAATTTATACAAAGCTTTTCGGATGCGGGAATACATACATTTGGACCCCATCCTTTCATAATTCAATCTAGTTCTGTGGGGTGACAATGTGGTTAGATTAGCAGGGTACAAGTGTATAAACACATAGAAATGTCTCATCTCTTTCTATTACACAAAGGCAGGATAGTGGCTGACAGACTTTTACACTTTCAGCTCATAGATAAGTGATCCGATGGAGGCAGGCACATATCGGTCTGTAGTTTGTAACTTGCAGCTTCTATTTCCCCACCATGTGCTGTTTGCTGGCAGGAAGTGAGTATGTGAGTCTGAGCTCCCTGCTGAACTTCAGGGGACGGTGCTAGCGGCGCAGAGAGAGAGAAGACAGAAATCTCAACTACACAGCGTCACACAGAAATTCAACATGGCGGCCACCTGACCACAAGTCAGAAGTAACAAGGTTGTGTCTAGGGGCAACTGAAATTGTGTACACCAGGACTGATAGAGACAAGTTGGAATTGTATCTGTGAAATGCTGAATTTTTGTTAATAACCGTGAAATAGAGAATGTGCAATTTTGTTATCCTTAGTACATATAAGAAACTTGTCTTTGTGGGAGTACTCCTTTAATATTTAGAGGAGATGTCCACACTTATGTTCTAAGGGGATATCGTTTAAAATCACACAATTTATCATACAAGACCTTTTCCTATAGACCTTTCTCTGGTAGACCTCTAGTTTACTCACACATAATGCATTTGCTTTTTACAGTCCACCTTAATCCCTTACCGACATGTGACGTAATACTACGTTACATGCCAGGTGTGGGTGCATGGAGAGCCCTTTCCATAGCCGGTAAGTCTATGCTACATATTGCAGCAAAGGCTTACCGGTAACACCCTCGATCGGTGCCAGCATGATCATGTTTTCCGCATGGGCGCCACCATCTTTCCGAGGATCGTCGCTCCCTATGACGTCATTGGGGGGCGGCAATCCGTGACCATGGCATCCTTGGGTCTCAGCCTGAGGCTATCAGCACATTGTAATGAACGAGGAGTAAAATCCCCATATACTGCCATACTGAAGTATGGCAGTATATGATAGGATTGTACAGACAACTTAGGGTTAAAGTACCCTAGGGAGTCTGAAAAATAGTAAAAGTAAAAATAAAAGTTAAAAAAAAAAAATTATAATAAAAACACCTAAAATTTCAAATCACCCCCCTTTCCCTAGAACTGATCTAAATATAAATAAACAGTAAAAATCATAAACACATTAGGTATCGCCGCGTCCGAAAATACCTGATCAAAATATAACGGTTATTCACTGCGTTTAACCCCGTAACTGAAAACTGAGCCCAAAGTCGAAAACGGCACCTTTTTTTGGAATTTAAAAAAAAAAAAATTCTATAAAAAGTGATCAAAAGGCCGTACAGTTCTAAAAATGATAACATTGTAAACGTCATCAAAAGCCGCAAAAAAACAACACCTCTCAAAGCTCAGCACACCAAAGTATAAAAAAAGTTATTAGCGCCAGAAGCTTGCAAAATCCCCCAAAATATTTTGTACAGGAGGTTTTAAATTTTCTAAATGCATGAAAACATTATAAAACCTTTACAAATTTGGTATCCCCATAATCATACAGACCCAAAGAATAAAGTAGACATGTCATTTGGCGCATACAGTGAAATCCGAGTCCACAAGAATACAATACAAATGCGTTTTTGTTTACCAATTTCACTGCATTTGGATTTTTTTTCCCCCTTCCCAGTACACGGCATGGAATTTTAAATACCAAAAAACGAAAAAGGGCTGCGTTGTTAATGGGTTACTATGCAGAGGAACTGTGCGCACTTATGTTCTAAGAGGATATCCATCAACACCAAAGCATTATAATTCATTAAGGTAGAGGGAAACAGAATCATCAGATTAGCAAAATAAGGGGGTGAACTTAATGTGGTACCCCACTAGGACACCGTGCGCCTCACACCACCCTTCTCCTGCAGCTCCTTAAAGAGTCCAAACCCACTGGGCCAGTGCCCCCACAGCCGCTTCGTGATTGGTTCGATCCCCACTCAGGACCCGTTCGCCCCAAGAATGATACTGCAGGAACCCCAGCCCCGAGGACATTACTCACTGGGTGGCCAAAGGGTCGTGATACGCATGCTGCATGCTCCCTTCCACTGACAACCCTTTCTGCTCCTACTTCCCAGTTGCATCTGCTATGTTCCTCTTTATTTCCTCCGAATAATTCCAATTGCTGAAATTGGTAAAAAAAAAAAAAAAAAAATGCCTTTGTGTCACATTTTAGTGGGCTCAGTTTTTACAACTTACACTATGCACTCCAAATAATACGTTTACTTTATTCTTTGGTATGGTGAGATCACGGTGATACCAAATTTATATCAATTTTATTGTGTTTTAGTACATATTCACAAATTAAAAACAACGTGCACGGAAAAATTTTTATTTTGCCATTTTCTGACCCCAATAATTTTTTCCATACTTCATACTGTACGGAGCTGTGTGAGGTGTCATTTTTTGCGAAATGAGCTTATGTTTTCATTGCTAACATTTTAAGGACTACGCAACCTTTTGATCACTTTTTATAAAAAATTTTATGTTATGCAAAAATGGTGTAAAAGTTTCATTTCAGATATTTGGGCGCTAATTTCTGTTATGTAGTTCACCAACCGCAATACAAGTTTTTTTATTTTGATAGATCTGGCATTTTGGAACGCGGCAATACCCAACATGTTTGTAAATTTTTTTACTGTTTATTTAGTTTTATATTAGTTCTAGGGAAAGGGGGCGAATTTTGAAATTTTTCTTTTTTAACTTTAAAAAAAAAAATTTTACTACTTTTTACACCCTCTAGGGTACTTTAACCCTAGATCGTCTGATCGTTCCTACCATATACTGCAGATGATGTGGAAAATTCACATATACTGCCATACTGCAGTATGGAAGTATATGGTAGGAACAGACACCCTTGGATTGAAAGTACCTGGGGCAAAGTCTCAAGAGATTTCAATGCAAGATTGTGCGGATGGTGGATAAAGAACCTCTACTAAACATCCAAACAAGTTCAAGCTGCCCTGCAGTCCGGAGGTACAACAGTGTAAACCTGTACTGTATGGTAGGATACCCAGGAAGACCCCACTTCTTACACAAAAACATAAAAAAAGCCAGGCTGAAGTTTAACAAAACTTACCTGAGAAAGTCTAAATCGTTTTGGGAGAATGTTCTCTAGTCAGATGAGACAAAAGTAGAGTTTTTTGGGAAAAGGCATCAACATGGAGTTTACAGGAAAAAGCGGCCTTCAAAGAAAAGAGCACGGTCCCTACAGTCAAACATGGCAGATGTTCCCAGATGGGGTTGCTTTGCTGCCTCTGACACTGAACTGATTGACCGTGTGCACGGCATTATGAAGTCTCAAGACTACCAACAAATTTTGCAGCATAATGTAGGGGCCAGTGTGAGAAAGCTGGGTCTCCCTCAGAGGTCATGGGTCATCCAGCAGGACAATGACCCAAAACACATTTCAAAAAGTACAAGAAAATGGTTTAAGAGAAAGCACTGGAGACTTCTATAGTGGCTAGCAATGAGATCAGGCCTGAATCCCATAGAACACCTGTGGAGAGATCTCAAAATGGCAGTTTGGAGAAGGCACCCTTCAAATCTCAGGGACCTGAAATTCCAGCAGAGCCTTGTAAGAAATTCATCGATGGTTACCGAAAGCGGTTGTGCGGAGTTATTTTGTCTAAAGGTTGCACTCAAATATTAGGCAGAGGGTGCCAATACTTTTGTCCAGCCCATTACTTGGAGTTTTATGTAAAATGATCAATGATTTGACTTTTTTTCATTCTCTTTTGTGTTTTTTCATTACAAAAAATTATGATATTAATAACAAAGAATTTGCGATTGCAATAATTTTCTGGAAGAAAATGAGTATTAGACAGAATTGCAGGCGTGCCTATACATTTGGTCACCGCTGTATATCTGTGAAATGCTACATTTTTGTTAATAACAGTGAATTAGAGAATGTGAATGTTATTTTGATGTGCTGAGTACATATAAGAAATGTTTCTTTATGGAAATTCCCCTTTAAGGGATGACCCGGCTTGGATCCTGTTAAATCACCATGAGGTGTCCCTTTCCACATAAAAAAAGTGACTGCTGTGTCAACTCAATTTAGCTAAGGCCTGTATTTCCACCTGTTGCCTGTAACGGTCAAACAGACCCTCCTCCAGAGGGTGGAGTCTGTGGACCAGTGGACCCCCTGGAACATTGCGGGAGATGGTATGACACCCACGGTGGCAGCCAAGGTAAAGAATATGCAGGAAACAGTCCGAGCCTGAGATGACAGCAGGAACACAGATTAACACTGGTAACACTGGCACGGACTGGAGACACCGCTGGACTGGAACCCTGCAGGGCACAGCAGGAAGCATGGAGGCCGGCTGAAGACTTGACACAGGATGACAGGAGAAAATGGAGGTACACTGGTATCACTGGAGGCACGAACACAGAGGCGTCTGGGAACGCTGTAGACAGGAACACAGGAAAGCGTCTGGGAACGTTAATGGGCTTTCTCTTCCACAGAGTGAGGGAGGTGCACCCCTGCCATCTCTTAACTCCCCCTCCTATCCCAACTTCCCCCCCACCCAGTCTCTTTTTCACTACTTTTACTCCCACGTCTCTTTATATGGTTATAACTTTTGAACACTTACTTATTAAAACGATTCTAAGATGGTTTTTTTCCCCACATGTTGTACTTCATTTCAGTGGTAATCTCAGACATGAGCACCAAATCTCAAGGCTCCAGTTTGTTCTTGAGCAGATCCTTCTGACCCTACAGAAAATGCCTGATTCTTGTCAACTTTGACGGTGATGGTCCCCTCACCCCGATAACAGACAACCCTGAGTTCCCTCTAGGAGAATCTTCAACTTCTCTCCCTCTTTAGACCTGACTAAAGGCTCATATTTAAGACAGTCTTAGAATCCGCCACAATCTCATCCCTGGAAGACCTGATACCTAGTTATCTAATAACTGCTCACGCTATACACAGCTAATGCAATTTTATACCTCAATCAGGACGAGACTCCACCTCCACAGCGACGTCACTCAGTTTGGTCTAGGTGTGGGCAATGCACATTTATTCTATCTCCGCAAAATATGCCCTATACCTGACAAATGGTCGGTCAGAGACCCAGTTTATAGAAGCACATGGAACCCTGAACTAAACACAGAAATGGCAAGGAAGACTGGGCAAGTGATTCGAGCCATGTCACAAGCTCTCAGTCTCAAATAGGGTCCAGAAAGTCAATCATAAAATCCTCTCTAGATGGTACTGGGTACCGGCCAGACTCCATACTCCACTCCTACATGCCCTGTGCCATTCACTACGACCCTACTGGAGGTTAGTCTTTGGATTGATCAACAGATTCACTGGTTGCGAAAATGACCATTACAAAAAGACACAGCACCTTTACTCCTTTCCATACTGCCCACATCAGTCCCAGCAGCCAAATGTTCCTTGTTAGGTTTTCTTTTGATTGGAGATAGGACCTTGATCTCCATGCTCTGGGAATCTATGCAGGTCCCATCGGCCACGGATATCCTGAGAGAGATGCTGTCACTCCAGAGGATGGAAGTGGAGAAACATCTCCGGATTTGGGGACCCTGTAAAACCCCCCTTCACTCACCTCCCAAACCCCCACCCCCAGTTCGGTTCTTTGGCGTTTCATTACACGGCACCCAGTGCATACTCCAGCAGATAGCCTCCAATAGATATAAGGAGAAAACAATGAAGACATAGGCATATCTGTATCCCTTCAGTGAAGAGCAAATCAGAATGCCTATTAAGTCATTTGAATCTTTACCCAGGTTGAGCAGCACAATTACCTTACAGCTCTTTCTATATTGCTAACGAAACTGCTACATGAGACAGATTAGGCTGTTCTCCCATTGAATTGTTCCAGATTGTGTCTATTACTCTGCACTGTGCACTTGTTTTGATGTACGAAGCTTGTCGTATAGGGGAGCTCCCCCGTCAGCAATTTGAATTTTTAGACTTATACTTTTCTTCTTGCCTCCTTAGATTTACCCTCTGGTGGGACCATTTTGCCCCATACGTCTATAAATATTCTTTCCGCTACATAACATACCCGCTGAATCGGTTGGAGTATTATCCTTATGTCTTAAGGTAATCACCCAGGTCTGTACCCTACTATACAGGGCATCGATGGGATGATAGAGGATCCACGGGGATACTGTTATTTCATGCCCACCCAAGTTTCTGCAAATCCTAATGTACGACACTGGCCCTAACTAGGGCTAATATAGTGCGTCTCCGATGCTCTGTTTGGAAAAGACCCTCTACTACCTTTTCCCTCTCCACCGCCGAATTTATGGCTCTCGCTCCATTTAACCTTATCCAATATGGCACCCGCAGCTCTGCAGTTCACTGTGCGCCAGTTTCTAATCTGACGGCACCGGACTGATATGTTGAGAAACACTCCGTACTTCCGGGGTCTCCGTACAAACAGTGAATGTTACACACTCTGGATCCAGGAGCAAGCCTGCTGGTGCTATGTCATTATGTTGCGGTTCGTAATTTACATCCATTTTGTGAATGGAACTCATTAGACGATGGGGCGGTTCTTAACCAAGAGGCAACATTGGTTAAGATGCACATGCACTTTTATATTTATATCATGATTATGTATGTATAATTTAACCCCTTAACGCCGCAGCCCTTTTACGTTTTTGCATTTTCATTTTTCACTCCCCACCTTCAAAAATCTGTAACTTTTTTATTTTTCCATGTACAGAGCTTTGTGATGGCTTATTTTCTGCATAACAAATTACACTTCAAAATGGTGGTATTTAATATTCCATGCCGTGAACTGGGCAGCGGGAAAAAAATGCAGTGAAATTGGTAAAAAAAACGCATTTGTGCCATATTCTTGTGGGCTTGGATTTTACGTATTTCACTGTGCACCCCAAATTACATGTCTACTTTATTCTTTGGGTTGGTACGATTACGGGGATACCAAATTTGTATAGGTGTTATAATGTTTTCATACATTTACAAAATTTAAAACCACCTGTACAAAAAAATTTGGGGGGATTTTGCCGTCTTCTGGCGCTAATAACTTTATATTTTGGTGTACGGAGCTTTGGGAGGTGTGTTTTTTTGAGGATTTTGATGAAGTTTACAATGTTATCATTTTTAGGACAGTGCAATCTTTTGATCACTTTTTATAAAATGTTTAATTTTTTTATTATATTTTTATAGATCGGGCATTTTCGGACGTGGCGATGCCTAATGTGTTTATGATTTTTACAGTTTATTTATATTTATATCAGTTCTAGGGAAAGGGGCGTGATTTTTAGGTTTTTTTAATTTATTTTTTACTTTTTTATTTTAACCCTAGGTTGTCTGTACGATCTTATATCATATATGGGAATTTTACTCCTCATTCATTACAATGTGCTGAATAGGTTAACCCAAAGTAGCCTTGGGTCTTCGGAAGACCCGAGGCTACCATGGCGACGGATCGCCGCTCCCCGATGTCGTCACAGGAAGCGACGAACCTCTGAAAGATGGATGCACCTGTGAGCCCTCTCCATGCACCCCCGCACCCGGCATGTGACGTAGTATTATTATTAAGGGGTTAATATTCTTGTATATTATGCCACATATCTATGTTTATTACTTCACTATGTAACTGACCAATCAAAATGTGGGTTGGTCCCTATATATGCTAATGCTGGTCACTATGTTGTATGCTTGAAAAGGTGGACACCTATCGAAACGTTGCATTCATGGAATAAAGATCACCCTGCTTTAGAACACTAATATTGGAGTGTTGCTGCCTTTCCTGATTTAATATTGAGTACTTGCCACGTCTCTTCAGATATTGCACCCAGCTTCAGAGGTTGTCCAGCCTTGGATCTACTTGTTTTATTTTTTTTACACATATACATGTGGAAGGCGGAATAATATTAGGAGTCATCGGCCTGCCTAAAAGGGTAACATGCCGTTCGACTGAAGAATTTGTGGAAAATGGAAAAGAGAAATGTTCCTTAACGTTCCCTCCTCGGCAGAATTTGCAGTGAAAAGAGCACACAGAGCCCAGGCAACCCCTCCTGGATGCTTACTAAGACCGTTCCTGGCACGCCTACTGATTTACAAAGATCTTATATTATAGCAATCTAGAAAAGCATTCAGGTATCCAAGTGGAAAATGCCAGGGTTTCCATATTCCCCGAATTTTTCGCTTAAACTACAAAATTGAAGAGCAACCTTTACGGATGTTAAGTGCCGGTTCCGAGACAAGAACCTCCCTTACTGCATAGACTACCCAGCACGACCCTGAGTGGTGAACATAGAGAGATTCCTGTTCTTCATGTTTCCAACTGAAGCAAATGAGTGGCTGGAGCCATCTACAAGCCTGAGTGAGATCTTTGGCCCCAAGGGCCGCTTACCAGACCAGCTGCTAAATTCTTTTCAAGCATACCCCGACTGACACTAACCGTAGACTATTGTGTAACACAATGAAAACCTATTTGCTTACCTGCTTGCAGTCATTAATATCTAACATCAAAAAAGAATTTCTGCGACAGGAGTCAGAGTTAGCCCAGAGTTGCCAGAATTTGGGAGGACAATATAAAGCAGACCCCACTGACGCAAATAGATCCAATTAGCTACACATAGGGCGCCTCTACCTAAACGTCCTAAAAGAAAAGGGGGACAATAAAATATTTTTCTCTAGACAGACCGTTTTCAAGTTGCGAAACCAATTAGCAAAGCTATTAGCGCATGTAGCGCGGCAGCACACTATGTTGCCGTCCATACTGGCGGTGCGCTCTGCGTAGGATACTTTGCTAACAACACCTTTAGAGATACTATCTAGGTTTACTGATTTTTATATTGACCTCTACCAAACAAGACTAGAAATATCAGATGAGGATATAAACCAATTTTTAGATCAGCTATCCTCAAGTGAAACTACAGTGGTTCTCATCCTAAAACCCGGAAAAGTTCCTACTTACAGTGGTTCCCATCCCCATATTTCACTACTGGAGGTTGACTATAAGAATATATATATAGAAATCTAGCAACACCTTACACCTGTAATTTGTCTTTTGGGCCTCATTCTTGAAAAAGATTGGCCTCTTTACTGAATTATATTCCTACAGGAAACATTGTTTATGGCCTGTAAATGTATAGCCCAGAGGTGCTCCAAATACACCAACTCTTGCATCATACTTCCGGTACAGCAGCAAAGTGCCGATACGTTACATCCAGTCAGGTGATGCACAGTATCACATGCCAGTGAGCAAGCGAAATCACGGGTCGGAACTAGGGACAGCGTTGTAGCCATGCAAGGTACGTGTCCTGGCAGTAAGACACAAGAACCATAAGTAGTAAAAGTCAATAATGACAGTAGTCATATTAGCTTTATATACAATATCATTGCCTATATGTACAAACTTCGCAATAGTATTTAAGTTTATGACAATAAACATGCCACTTATAGAATATAAGTATTTTATGAACCTGTAAAGTACAATACAAACAAACACTCAGTTATTTAACCCCTGCAAGACCCTCTCCACATAAATATACGACAGCTTTTATTGTGACAGATTGCAGAAAGGACATAAATTTACGTCATGACAATGGCCAACTTCAAACAGCTATGCCTCCTGATCCCTGGCATCAAAAAACACAAATCTGGTGTCAAATGAAACAGGAAAATATGATATGGATTGTGTAAGGATGCTTCACAGAAAGAGATATACACTTGAACTAAAAAAGTTTATTTTTATGTACAGCTTTCCAGTGCCGATTTTAACTTTAGGAGTGGATATCTTCGGTCCTGCTACAAGTTCCATGTATCATTAAATGTGAGGCTCTCCTGTTTAATATGACACCAGAATTTTGTTTCTAAGTACAAGGGTTCAGGAGATTGAGGCGTTTGAAGTGTGCCCCCTCTAGATGGTCAGCAGACGGCATAATATAGAAGGAACTGCATAAAAAACACTTTCACTTTTCATTATTGCAGAAGTACATGCACCATTTAGTAAATTTAGTCAATTATTGGCACATTTTAAATAGGTAATTATTAAAACTATGGTATCAAGATAAAGTCTGACATGTCTTGAAAAAAACAAAGTTAAATTTGAGATTCATTGAAATTTGAAAAACACAAAATTATTGGAGACCAATTCAGTTTGGAAGTGCCCTACAGAGGCTTTTGTACTATATACCCCCACAAGAGACACCATTTTATGAACCTAACATCTCAACCTATTCAAATCAGTATTTGAGAAGTCTATTAACCCTTTAAATATTTTTTCGGAAGCAAATAAAAATGGATTGTAAATTTCAAAATTAAAATTTTTGATTACGATTTTTCTCATTTAGCCCTAAAGTGGATACATTCAGAAAGAAGGAAGTTGTGGCAAATATACATACCAAATTTTTTTCCCTGCTTCTTCCGAGTACGGCAATACCAGACATGTGAATGTCAATTACTGTTTCATCGCACAGCGATGTCCAGAACAGAGTTAGTTCTATTGGGTTTTTGGAAGCCCAATTTGGCTTCAAATGTTTTGTGGTGCCAGAGTGTACTTGAAGAGCCCCTGAAGAAACAATGCAGTAAAAAAAAAAAACCCAAAGTCACCATTTCAGAAACTAGACCCCTCAAAGAATTCATCTGGGGTTGTGGTGAGAATTTAAACCCCCAACATGCAGGTCAAAATTGAATGTAAAGTAAATAGTGCATAGTAAAAATTGCGTTTTTAATTGCAAAAATGTCATTTTAGTGCCTAATATATTGTGCCCAACCCATGGCAATTTAGGCAAACAACCCAAAAATCATTCTGCATGTTTTCCCCCGAGTCCAGCAAAATCACAGATGTGATTTGACAGGCTAAGCGCAAGGCAGGGCTGAGAAGGGACAAGCAAAATTTAGCTTTTGGAGCACCCTTTTCACTAGACTGGTGTTGGGGTGCCCCTGAGGTACCAATGCAATAGAAGCTACCGAGTAGTGACCCCATTTTAGGAAAGGGCATCCCTCAAAGTATTGTTCTAGGGTTGTATGAGAATTTTTTTTTTTTTGTATCATTCTTTTATTGAACAAAATATGTGGAACAACAAGAATCAACATTGTAAGGCACAGAAATTGTACAGAAACAGGAAGATACGAGCGCCCATCGCGCACGCAGGCGCAGGTGCCCCGGTCTAACATTGGTGCATTTAATCAAGTTATACAATGTTTAGTACGTATGTAGTTAACAGTTTGCATAAGTAAATATTAATTTAACGTCGTTGATGTAGCTTTGTCAAGGATATGACATCCGTGGAATCAAAGCATCATCTTTGTGGAGTGCTATTGTGAGATCATAGCATCTCATCATAGAGACTATTAAATGTCTAATCATTGCCTATACTCCTATAGTCCCCTTTTGTTATTGGGGAGGGAAACCCCATCACTAAGGAGGAAGGGAGGGAAACTATAGGGAAGAAGGGGAGGCTAGTATCAGCGAGAGAAAATCTTTTTAGCTATTTAATTACGTGAAGGAGAGGAAATCCTGTGATATTCTAAAGTCAAGCCATGGCCCCCAGGTTTTAATTTGTTGTTCGGTTGTGTGATGAGTCTCGTCTGTGAGCTCTTCCATCCTATGCAAAAGCGAAATCTCCGAGAGGAGGTCAGAGCAGGTTGGGACCCTAGTGGATTTCCATAAGCGTGGTATCAGAGCCCTTGCAGCTATTAACACGAAACCCACTAGCGACTTTTTAGCTTTCGCAGTGGAGATCGGGAGGATATTCAGCAGGAGAGTAGTGGGTTCGTCGTTCAATCTGATACCTGTTAGTTTCGCTATAAGTCTAATAACCCTGGCCCGGTGTGGCCTTAACAAGGGACATCCCCACCAGATATGGGTCATAGTTCCTGGAGCCTGTTTACAGCGCCAGCACTCAGAGCACCAGGGATATGCTCTGTTCAGTTTCGCAGGGGTCCAATACCATCTCAACAGTATTTTGAAGTTTGCTTCCTGAGCTTTACCCGATAGGGAAAGCCGGTGGCAAAGCTCGAAAGCGTTAGCCCAATCAACCTCTGATAGTGTTTTGCCTAGTTCGAGTTCCCAAGTCTTAACATATGGTAGGTCCGATAATGGCCATTGATCTAGCAGCAGATCATAGATTGCAGAGATAGCGTGTGGGATGGGAGTCTTTGATGTACATAATAGCTCAAATGGGGTCAGTGACCTATGTAGATTTAGGCTACCTTTATTGGCGTTATAGAAAAGTTTCAGTTGCAAGTATTCCCATCTCACTCTAGCTGTACAAGTGTCCGCTCCTAAGACCTCCTCAATGGGTAGGAGACCTGTGTCATTTAAAAGCCTAGCAAAAGTCAAGGTTTTAACGTCTCTCAGGGGACGGAGGAAGTGACTGAGGCATCCTGGTGGGAAGTCGGGGTTATCAACCACTGGTGTCATAGGTCCATCAGTACAGAACAATTGCATTGCGTTACTCATTCTTTTTACTAGTCTAAGGACATGTGAGGTTACATAGGGTGTTTTGGATAAGTGAAAGTTCTGGTGTACATATGTCGCCGTCCATGGAAGTATGGTCAAAGGGACCGGGATAGGGTGTTTTCAAGGTATACCCAAAGCTTACTTTTCCCAGAGTGGAACCAGTCCAAAATGCGGGCCAACGTTGCCGCTGTGTAGTAGCCCTTAAATTCTGGTAAGCCTAAGCCTCCCTGGTGTTTCCTCGGTATCAAAGTTAATCTAGATATTCTGGGGGGAGTTGAAGACCATAAAAATTGGTTTGTTATTATCTGCTTCCCGAAAAACTGAGCTGGTAAAGCAAGGGGGATAGTTTGAAATAGGTACAAAAGCCGCGGTAAGACTGTCATTTTGATACAACTGAGTCGCCCCATCCATGTCAACTGTTTCGCAGACCAGTTTTTGAGGTCACCCTGTAGGTTCTGTAGGAATCGCCCGTAATTACGTGCGTAAGTCGTGTCCAGGTCTGCTGGAATTCTAATACCCAGGTATACTATGTCTTCAGTAGACCAGGAGAAGGGGTACTTTTTTTCAAATCAGTAATGGTGGCCTGAGGAAGCCCTATTCCCATGGCGACGCTCTTAGTAATATTGACTTTGTGATTACTATAAAAGCCAAAGGTATTGAGGGTTTCCATCAAAGGCGGGAGAGAGGTCTCTGGGTTAGTAATGTAAAGCAGTACGTTGTCAGCGAACGCGGAACATTTATATATTTGCTCTCCTACTTTAATTCCTGAAATGGCCTCATTTGTGCGTATTGCTTTTAATAGATGTTTGATAACAAGGATATAGGAGGGGGGAGAGGGGACATCCCTGACGCGTTCCGTTACGAATGGTAAAAGTAGGGGAGAGGGAACCATTTATTCGTATTTGCGCCTGTGAAAGAGCATACAGAGCTTTGATGCGTGCTAATGTAGTCGTTCTCTCAATCCTATTTGCTGCAGGGTCGCCTCCAGGAAGCCCCAATCCACCCTATCGAATGCTTTCTCTGCATCTAACGAGAGAAGTAAAAACGGTGTGGAGTTGGATTTCGCATGGTGTAGCAGGGAGAAGGACTTCAGGGTGTTGCTTTGCTTCACGTGTTGGTATAAAACCCACTTGATCGGGGGGGACTAGGGAACCCATGAGGCGAGCTTATCTACAAGACAGTAGTTTGGCGTAGATTTTTGCATCTACATTGATCAATGAGATTGGCCTGTAGCTTGGACAAAGTTGACAGTCTTTACCCTCTTTGGGGATCACTGTGATGTAAGCGTATAGGAAGGAAGGGGGAAAAGGGTTATTGTCCGAAATGGAGTTAAAAGTCGCAAGCATGTTGGGAGAAAGGTCCTCTAATAGGGTTTTGTATAATGCCGCTGTGTAACCGTCGAGGCACGGGCTTTTACCTGGTGGAAGAAGTTTAATAACTTGTTTGAGCTCCTCTGTGGAAAAAGGAAGTTCTAGACTTTCTGCTTCCTCAGTTGGTATTGTGGGCAACGCTGTCTTTTTTATGTACTGTGACGAGAGGGGGGGCTGGGGCGGTTGGAAGGCCGTCGCCGGTGGTGGTAGATTGTATAATGACTTATAGTACTCAGTGAAAGCCTCGGCAATTTCCTCAGTTTTATGTACTTGGGCTCCATTATGTGATTTGATGGAGGGGATGTATGTTGATACCCTGGCGTCCCTAAGAGCTCTCGCCAGAAGTCTACCTGGCTTGTTACCCCACTCATACAACGAGCGGGCATATATATGCTTTAGTCTCTTCTGACCCTCCTCCAGCAGGGAATTAAGTTCTTGTCGGGTGGCAGTGAGCTCTCTCAGAGTAGCTTCCTGTAGTGTCTTTTTATGCTGAGCTTCCAATTTCTGGAGAGTGGTGAGAAGAGAAGAAATTTTGTGTCCCCTTTCTCGCTTTAACCTACCCCCATGTCTCATAAGTACCCCCCTTAGTTCACACTTCAAAGCCTCCCATTTAAGAGCTTCCGAGGAAAAGGTATGTCTCTGGTCTGAGTTAAAGGCTATTATCGTTTGTTTAAGATCTGATAAGCATAGTCCGTCTGTCAGTAGGGATTCGTTCAGTCTCCAACTAAATGGGCGTCTTTTCTGATGCATGATACCTAATGTGCATGATACGGGAGCATGGTCAGATAGGTAAATCGATTCTATTTCAGAGATCTGGATCTGCGAAAGGAGGTGGTGTTGAACAAAGATGTAGTCTATTCTACTGTAAGTATTATGTACCATAGATAGGAACGAATAGTCTCTGTCCGTCGGGTGATTCAATCTCAATACGTCACAAAGCTGCAGGGCGTGGAGAGCTTTCCTGATTCTGTTCAGTTTGTTGTATGATATAGAGGATTTCCCTAAGGAAGTGTCCAAGAGTGGATTGAGAGCAAGATTTAGATCTCCACACAATATCAGTGACCCCCTGGCGAAAGTACAAAGTTCCTCAAGCGTCCTTACCAGAAAGGAGGTCTGCTCTGCCCTTGATTTCCCTTGAGGGTTAGTACAGTGGTGAGATACAGGATAATAGCGGTTTTTGCATAGAGGGGTCTGGGTGGAGCTAAAATGAGTCTCCTGTATGCATAGGATTTGAGCTCGTTGTTTGTGAAAATTATACAAAACCCGGGACCTCTTCTCCGGGATATTGAGGCCTTTCGCATTGAATGAGGAGATCTTTAGTGGCATCGCCATAGCGATGTTGTAGGGTCAAGTGGTGAGGAAGGGGGGTTTTGGGGAAGGCAGAAGGTAAAAGATGGGGAAGGGAGTCCCTAATGAAGATGAAGTCTTATACAAACGTAGAACGTGTATCAAGCTATCTACTGGATAGCAAATATATTAATTGTAGCAGAAAGTCTGCTGTGCAACAAGCACAAATAAACCTAGGTGCTCTACCAAGGTTTCACCTATTGGGGGTGAGTGACAGCACAACACAGGTCGTCGTCACGGAGTTGACCGTATTCCAAAATCAAATGTGTAATTCGGTCAATCTGAGTAAAGAGTACCTGCAGGCCGAAATATATAAGTCAAAGTAAAACGTGTTAAACATGGTAGGGAACTAAAAACCATTTGTAGTCGAGAAAGGATGACAATCATGGGGAATAAACATTTGCAGAATAAAACATCCACTCATTGTTTCTCCTGGAAAGGAGAACAAGTAACCATCTATAGCTA
This sequence comes from Engystomops pustulosus, assembly GCF_040894005.1. Taxonomy (NCBI): domain Eukaryota; kingdom Metazoa; phylum Chordata; class Amphibia; order Anura; family Leptodactylidae; genus Engystomops; species Engystomops pustulosus. The sequence continues at coordinate 44,334,165 of NC_092420.1, forward strand.
GAGTGTCCTATTGTATAAAACAGCGGATCTTTCAATCCATCTCACCACTCCTGTCGCAAGCGTATGTGCTCTCAGTCTTCCTGGGATTCTGCATTGGAGAGACTACGTCGCATCTGCTGTCTGCGGGGCCTAGGTGATGCTCCGCGCTGGTTCCTAGGGTTTCCCCATGACGAGGCTCCAGGATTCGGTCTGACTGCCGCTAGGTTTGGAGCATCCCAGTCCGGGAGGGATAATGGTGGTAGATTTAAGTCCCGTAGGAAGGTTGGGAGATCTTCTAGAGTAGTAAGACTGTGTATCACCTGAACGAGCATATAGAGAAAAGGGGAAACCCCATCTGTATGATATACCCTTTTCTTGGAGCTGTGAGAGAAGTGGTCTCAGTATTGCCCTCTGCAGCAAAGTGCGCCTTGAAAGATCTGGAAACAGGTTGATCTTAGCTCCGTCAAAGTCCAGCTCTCCCTTTGCTCTTGCTCTTTGCATAATTCGTTCTTTCAGGCTATAGAAATGTATCCTGCATATCACATCCCTTGGCCTCGCGGGATCAGCACCCTCAGCGCTCTATGTGCACGGTCCATTTCAATGGGCGTATCAACAGGGCGTTCAAGGAGCATATTAAATATTCCTGTTAAAGTAGCTACTAAATCCGGTTGATGTGTAGCTTCAGGAAGGCCCCTGACTCTTATATTGTTGCGGCGGTTCCTATTTTCGATGTCATCAATATGCGCCACTATATGTCGCTGTTGAGCTGTCTGATCTTCTAGCTCCTCTTGTAGCACAGTGACTGCAGAGGTAATCTCAGACTTAAACGTTTCAAAAGCTGCCACACTTTCATGTAAATTAGTTATGTCTTCTCTCACCACTTGTAAGTCCCTGTCCCAGGCTCCACGGAGTTCCCCAGCTAGATTGTCCATATCCCTCTTAGAGGGGAGCAGTGCAAGTAGGGCTTGTAATTCAGGGTGGCCTCTCAAAGTGAGAACAGCTTCCTCTGGTGGGGGAGGGTCTGCAGGCATGCTGGATTGAGACCCAGCCACAGGCTGAAGCCCAGGGGAGCTAGCGCTGGATGACCCCTGTGAGGCAGCAGCACCAGGAGAGAAAATGGATGCCTCTGCATTGAGAGGTAAGCCTACCTCCGCTCTGCCCTTTTGTGGGCTATTCTTGCCATTAGGCATGTTTTTTGCACCTTCTGAGGAGGCTGGCATGGTGGTTGGGGTGATGCACTGGGAATTTCCCAGCGATGTGTCTCTGATGCTTGTCCTCCGTTGTCAGCGAGGGATTCAGTGAGGGGGTCCCCGGGTGCTGCGCTAAGGACAGTGTGCCCGTGTGTGCTGGGCTTTGTGGCGCTCGTGAGGGGAGAGGACACGCGGTCCTAATCTCCTTAACCCTTCGCTGTGCTGGCGGTGAGCGGTGATGCCGCGAGTGCGGGGCCGCACGTGTTAAAGATAGTGGCGGGCTCCTTCTGCCGCGGGTCCTCTCCGGGGATAAGAAGCGCTGCTGGAGCAGATTAAAGAAATTGCGGATCGGTGTTGCCGGTGTTGGCGTTTAGAAGCCCTGTTGGTCCCCGATTTCCCCATAGATTGGGCTGTGGACGTCCCTTTTGCTTCGGCTCTGCACGGAGCTCAGTTTAGCCGCCCCCCTGTATGAGAATTTTAACCCCTAAGATGCTGGCCCAAATGTAATACAAAGTGAATGGGTCAGTGTAAAAATTGCATTGCTTTTTTCAAATGTGTCATCATAGTGACAAATGAAATCAGCCCAACTCATGCCACTAAGGATAAACACCCCAAATATCATTCTGCCGGTTATCACGGGTATGGCAACACCCCATATGTGGCAGTAGGCTACAACATGGAGACACGGCAGGGCTCGGAAGAGAATGGCATTTGGAGCAAAGACATTTAATTTCTTTTTTTTTTTACATAATAAAACAATTGTAGATGCCCTTAGGGATCAGAACAGAAGAAACCCCTGAAAACTGATGCTATTTGAAAACTACATCCCTCCATGAATAAATCTAGGGGTGTAGTGAGCATTTCAACCCCACAGGTGGACCCCAAGGACGATGCATAATGCATAGTGCATAGTAGAAAATATCCATTATGTCATCTTGTGCCCAGCTCCAGCCACAGGAGACAAATACCCCAAAAATGATGTGGGTTCTCCCGGGTATGGCAATACCCCATATGTGGCAATAATCTACAGGCTGGGCACATGGCAGAGCTCAGCAGGGACAACTGTGTGAGCTTTGTGCATCAGGGTACAATTACATATCCAGGTATGTGTTGTATATGCGGAAACAATCTTTCATGCATAACCCTGGTTTCTCAGGGCATGTGTCACACTGGTAGATGGTTTGTTTTTTTAATGCCCCTTTTCGAGCACACCCTGCATCTCTTCTGTGTCCTTCCCTTGCTGGCTGTTTGGGGAACTTCTCCTGGAAAGTGCTGCCTTGGTACAATCCGTGATGTGGCCTCGCTTCCAGACTACTAGCACTCCCCCTTCCTGCTTTCTAAAAATTAACTTCTTCACTACCACCTCTTGAAATTCCAGGAAAGTTCCCCTCTGGCCGGCACATCAATGTAGCACGTAAGTATTATACGATTCCATCTGCATGAAGTGCACGGCCAGCTTCTTGTACCACATCCTCGACTTCCGCATGGCATTGTATGGCTGAAGCACCTGATCCGACAAATCCACCCCTCCCATGTACCTATTATAATCCAAAATACAGTCTGGCTTGGGGGCTTCTGCACTGGTACCTGGTGGTGGTGTGCTCATGTATTGTTGTTAGTACAAGGACGTCCCTCTTGTCCTTGTACTTAACATACAATACTGAATTGCTGCGTAGTGCTCGGTTCTCGTGCCTTCTGAGCTTTTCCCCTAGCAGCGACTTAGGGAGACCTCTCTGATTCCTTCTAACAGTGCCGCATGCTGCAGTTTGTCTAGAAGCGAGGCACTTGAACAGGGTAACACTGGTATAAAAATGATCCAGGTAGAGGTGGTAGCCCTGGTCCAGTAGTGGGTGCACTAAATCCCTAACTACTTTCCCAGCGATTACCAGGAAGGGGGGGCATTCAGGGGGCACTATTTTGGAATCCTTCCCTTCAAATATCCTGAACTTATAAGTGTACCCGGATGCACTCTCACACAGCTTATACATCTTCACGCCATACCTTGCCCTCTTATTGGGCAGGTACGGGCGGGACTAAAGTCTCCCTTTGAAATTACCAGGGACTCGTCTATCGATAAATGCCTCTCTGGAGTATACACTCCCATAAATTGAGCATTTAGATATTCTTATATGGGCCGAATCTTATACAACATATCATAACTGGGGTCATCTCTGGGTGGGCACTGTGCATTGTCGGCAAAATGCATAAACTTATGGATGGCTTCAAAGTGCATCCTACTCATCGCCATGCAGAACATCAGGGTGTGGTACAGAATGTCTGTGCTCCAATAATCCCTGATTAATGACTTCTTTACTAGTCCCATAAGAAGCGCTATGCCCCAAAACTTCTCTATCTCTGCTGCACTAACAGGGGTCCACCTGTGGGGTTGTGCATAAAAAGTGGGGTTTTGGGCCATATGTTGTGCAGCATAGAGATTGGTCTGGGACACCATCGGACCAACTAGGTCCTCACTAAAAAAAGAACTTAAAAAAGTCCACTGGCCCGAGCCATGCCGTGTCTCTGTGTATCCCAGGACTGGCCGTAAAATCAGGGACCTGAAGAGCATAATTACTGGAGGTCAGAAGACCCAGGCCCAGGAGAAGTCCCGGGCACTCCAGGAGAAGTCCCGGGCAGTTCGGCACTACTACGTTAGCGCCTTCTCAGGGGTTCCTCAGAGTCGCTTTGTGAGGACGAGGTAGACAAATAAAACGGACACTCGTTCCCACTAGCTGACTCCTTATCGGAGGCCATATAATTATAGACCTCCAAATCAGTATATGATTTTTGTGACATGATGGGGGGATAGTATAGAACCTACACTACACCTACTCCGCTCCACTGCATAACGCCTGCTCCTACTCGCTACTCCTCCAACTCCTAACAGATCGCACTAAAAAGTGCAGTTGTGGGGGATAGGGAAAACGTACAGGGGGGGGGGGGGAATTGAGTGTTTTGTGGTACAGTACAGGGATAGCTCTCTAGCACAACTCTCTCTAACAACTCCAACACCAAAATGGCGCTGTTAAAGTGGGCTGTGCTAGCTAGATCTGCCCCCCAGTGTCAGAGATTGCTGTCATTGGCCAATCTGAATCGATTGGCCAATGGTGGCGATCGACGTCACAGGACCAATCACATTGGTGCTGTGATGTCATGTCATCGGTGGGGCGTTGGCAAGTGATGCCGACACCTCCCACTGACGTGTCACCCTGTCTCGTGACGTCCAAAAATGGAGTAGCGCTCGCATCTGATATATCGGACGCTGAGCGGTAAGGCACTTTGATTCATCCTGTTAAGGGGAAATTAGAGGGAAACTACAATAATACAAATTTCTTCTTTATCCACAACGTGCCACAGGCCCAGAGAAGAGGTTACAATAATAATCCAGCTCTGTTGACACCTCCTTGCTCCTCCCACACTTCAAGTCACTTTAAAATGGCACTGAACATGGCACATCCTGAGTTGCCCGGAACGGTGACCTTTGTGCTGGGTGATGGCCTGAGTGCCACCTCTGCCACACATGCCATATGTTTGCCACCACTTCCCTAGGAGATAGACACATGATGATATTACCCTGATGATGTCCCTACTCTGCCGCTAACCCAACACATCTCTCAAAAGGATTTCCTGCCCGATGTTTGCAGATACAAGGAATCTGTAGAGTCTGTGGAAGTCACTCAGCACTGCACATAACAGAAATCTGGTATTGAGCCGTTATGGGTTTGAAACTATTGTATAAGTAGCGAGATTTCAATGCATGTTCAAATTAACACCCTGTACCTAGAACTAATATAAAAATCAACAAGTAAAATCCTAAGCATGTTACGTATCACAGCGTGCCAGCGAGCCCTCTCCATGCATCGGGACTAGTAGGGGAGGGGTTAATCATCAGGGAAGTCATATTGGCCGTCTCAGTTACTCCCCACCCCTCAAGATGCTGTGCCTTTACTCCAAATTAGATCCCAGAACAGTGCATTTATTTTGTGAAATCTAGAAAGGCAACCAAAATGGAGCGTTATGAAGAAGGTACAAGAGTTGAGGCATTATCACCATTTTAATAAGGTTTAAACATCCAACAACAGATAGCGTTAACTTGCCCTATACTTTAATCTTTGTCTTAACAGAGTACAGGCAGTCCCCGGGTTACATACAAGATAGGGTCTGGAGGTTTGTTCTTAAGTTGAATTTGTATGTAAGTCGAAACTGTATATTTTATAATGGAAGTTCTAGACAATTTTTTTTTTGTTTTGCCCCAGTAACAATTGGAGTTTCAACATTTTTGGTGTAATTGGACCAAGAATTATCAATAAAGCTTCATTACAGACACCTTACAGCTGATCATTGCAGTCTGGGACTACAGTAAAGCATCTAGGAGAGCTTCACCAGAGGTCACAGTGGGCAGAGGGGTCCGTTTAACTATGGGTTGTCTGTAAGTCGGGTGTCCTTAAGTAGGGGACCGCCTGTACAGGGTACTGAGCTCCTGTCTGATGGGCGTGCCGTTACTCTTATTCCTAAGTATTTAAATGAGGTTACGACAGGGATGATGGAGGGTCCCTGCATCAAATCACCACACATCGCCCCAAAATGGTCCTGGAAACTTCTGGCTGCCGATAGGGAAGGCCCAGTATCACCCAAAAATAACAGTGTGTCGTCAGCATACACCACAATTTTATTATGTACTTGGCCATATCGGAACCCCTTAACCTTTGATGAATTGCATACTGCCCGCTGCCAGAGGCTCAACAGCAATTGCAAATAGCAACAGAGACAGTGGCTCTGCCACTTCTTACATCTGGATCAGTGTCTCTCTCGCGACAGGGGGGCCGCGGCTGCTACGATTTAATGTGAAAGGCATCTGACCGATGCACTGCGCAGATACTGTGCTCTTTCTGTATCGGCACAGGGTACTCATACTGTAGTGTAACATCCGCGTGCCCTCCCCCGACATAAGGGCCCAGTTGCAACTGCACCCCTTGCGACCGCGAAAGTTACGCCCTGCCCGCGCCTGTGGTCACATGACTTCTCTTATTAAAGGGAACGCTCGCAAGTTAATGTGTTAAACAACACATTAATGTATATAAAATTCGGGATAAGTAAAAGTAGGGAAAAGTGGCAATCAAATAGAAATAAGTTGTCTGTAGAGATGAAAAGAGTAAACACAACGCCAAATTAAATTTTGAAAATCACATCTTGCCTCCTGTTAAAACCATGCGGCATTCTTAAGAGAAAATATCCAAAAATTCTATTCAACAACGTACATCTATGGTCGCCACCTCTTACTGTTTTTTTTTTTTTTTTAACTTTCTCTATTGTAGTTATAGAAAAATCTGTACAATTACCATCATATGCCGTTTGAAAGTGTTTGGGCGCCATGTATATACGAATTAACAGATTATTTTTTTACATCAGACGTCTAATTCTCACTATTAAATGCACATGTGATACATCCCACATATTGTATTTTGCATTTATTACAGGTGATGCTGTAAACGACGTATGTGGAGTTGCAGTTTATGTAACTTTTTAAATTGAACATTGGCCGAGTGACTGCATAAGTCACTTTATCAGTGGAGTGCACATATTTGCAACAAGCACACACATTGTGACCACAAAAAAAAAAAAAAAAAAAAAAAAACCTTTTGTATTCAACCAATGTGATGGACTGGATGTAACAAAGGAAAAAAGACTTGAAGAAAGTATTTGACCCAGAGTTGGTGCTTTTTAAGGCACAAAGTTGACACCTCCCATAATAATTTTAGAAAGAGTTTCATCACAACATAACAAATGTAAGTACTTTTTTTTATGATCGTTTTATCTCCTCATACTGTTCACTGTATGCAGTGACAAATGTGACAGCATGATTAATATTTTTGCTTCTCTGTTTAGGTCTGTTTTTAGTGGGGGTTAACAGCTCTTTTCTGGGAATATTTTCAGTGATATATAAATCTCTCTATAGCATCCAGTTGAGAGAATTAGGTTGTCTGAGTTTATCACAGACTTTTTTTTTGCGATTCCACTGAGAAATGGTTCATATCAGTGCAATTACGTTTTGTACAAATAATTTCTCTAACTGGACAATTTTTTATCACATGCCGGGGATGACAGGATGAGGCTTGCAAGATCGAATTCATGGCAGTGGGTTTACTGAAGGAAGATAAGCATACAATATCTTTTGCCTCAATGTTATATCCGAAAATTTGACTGTATATGGATGACTGTAAAAAGTTCATTTTAAATTTAAAGTGTTTTGATTAAGGTACGAGACAAAATCTTGGGCTTGCTGATCAGTCCACCCCCCACCACCACCACCACATATCAGGAGGAGGTCATCAATACAAGACCATACAACTTGATATGGGGGAGAAATGGATCAATATCTATAAACAAAAATCTTTCCTGCTATATAGATATTAGCCAGTGATCAGCATTTGCCCCCCATCGCTGTGCCACATCTCTGCACATAGAAATTACCATCAAATGAGAAATAATTATTTTTTAACAAAAATTCAACCGACAGACACAGAAACTCTGACCGAGACTGAATATTGCTTATATTTATGTAAAAAATAGGAAAGGGGAAAAAAAAAAAAAAAAAAAAAGTGATGGTATGTTTTGTATCTTTCAAGTACCCAGGAAGGGCAACCAACAAGGGCTGTAAGTGATGATCCACTCACTCACCAAGACGCTCCATCATGGACTCAATTCCTGCAAGTATTGGACGTAGAGTAGGTGGGAATTGATTCTTATAGCAACTCGAGGAGTGAGTGGAAAATCGGAACTATCGGAAATTCAACAAATAAATAATTTGCCATTTGTTTAACGGTTTGTATAGTTCAGCATTCATAAGTACAATGCCCCCCTTATCGGCCTGTCTGACTAAAAGATCTTTATTAGCTTGTAACCGTTTGATGGCTTTCCTTTGTGGTGCTGTTAAGTTACTACATTTCTTATTGTTAGCCGTTACCTTTCTATGATTCTCAATAAGATCACCTTCCACCCTATCTTGAAAAATATCAAGAATGGGGGGACGGGACTGTACAGGATAATAAAAGGGGTTAAAGGTTTTGAAAGAAATATTACGATTATTTGACTATCCTCTGTTTCACTTTGTAGCAGTTTCAAAATTGTTACAGAATATTGATCCTCAAAAGAATTGGAATCCAAAATCATATTCAGACAACTATTAGGCACAAGTTCTTCCTCCGAAATGTCAGAAATGGATGGCACCAGTTCCGAAGTCCGAGAAAAATTATGTTTTAATGTAATATTTCTGGCAAGTCTATTGATATCTAGCAGAGTGGAAAAAACATCAAATGTGGTCGTAGGTGAGAAACCTAATCCCTGAAATAATGCAGCTGGAGATGTTAATTATAGGAGTCTTTTACATTTGATTACATAAGACATAATGGTCTCGTGTTTTTTCTCTGTCTCTCCGTAGTTTTTTTACCGTTTTTTTTTTTTCATTTTTTCCGGGTTTATTCAGTTTTTTGTATGCATTTTTCTTTAGAGATGTTCCAGTTGAGGAATCTAAGCCATCATATGACATTGCAGCTGGGGACGTTTATTCCTCAGTGTCGTGAAACCAACTCTGCCCTTATTGCGGTTTTTATTTTTCTTATGTTTTTTCAAAATAGATTTCACTGCTCCTGGGGATTTTTTTTTGTCTGCGACGTTGTTGCCAATCATATACTTTATCAAGCTCTTAGTCCTGCATAACCCTCTGAAATTAGTTTTTCTTGACAATAGTGATACTATCTTCTAATATTTGCATATTGTCCTACAAGTTTTTGATAAGGATTCACTGGGCAAACGGACAACACAGATAAAACTTAGCTTTTATTAAGACGTCTAGATAAAAATTGGCGAAACGGCCCAATTACAAACGATGAGCCCTCATAATGTAATTTATGTGATGGCTTTGCCACAAGTGGAACAAAAATTAGACTAGTACCTAATCACACCACTAGGTGTCATGCATATGTCGCGCTGGCACCTATTTAATATGGGATATAGTACACTTGGAGACTTGGATGGAGACGAGAGTGATGATGCAGACCCAAGTCTATTCTACAGCCTCAAGGTTAGGACTGTCACTTGTACCACTAACCCCCCTACAACCTGTACACAAGTCCTACTATATAGGAATATGGAATGTGAGTGAAATCCATATGTCTACTACATAGGAGCATCAGTAATACAGCTCCTAATAGTGAGTCAGGAGGGAGTACAAAAGGTTGTTGCAAGGTGTGCGTTCCGCCTCAAATCAATATGTGCATCAGTTTGGTCTCCATGCACACTTCGGCAGACACGCTCACTATCATACCCGTGGATGTTAGATGTCAAAGTATGTTTGACAAAGTATGTAAATTAACTGGTTAAGGACCGGACCCTTTCCTGTTTTTTCATGTCCATTTTTCACTCCCCACCTTCAAAAATCTATAACATTTTTATTTTTACACGTAAAGAGCTGTGTGACTGCTTGTTTTCTGCGTAACAAATTGCACTTCATAGTGATGGCATTAAATATTCCATGCCATGTTCTCGGAAGCGGGAAAAAAAATCCAAATGCAGTGAAAATGGTGAAAAACGTATTTGCGCCATTTTCTTGTGGGCTTGGATATTACGTCTTTCACTGAGCACCCCAAATGACATGTCTACTTTATTCTTTGGGTCGGTACGATTAAGGGGATACCAAATTTGTATAGGTTTTAGAATGTTTTCATACATTTACAAAAATTAAAACCTCGTGTACAAAAATTATTTTTTTGATGTTGCCAACTTCTGGCGCTAATAACTTTTTTATACTTTGGTGTACGGAGCTGTGGGTGGCGTAATTTTTTGCGAAATTTGATAATATTTTCAATGATATCATTTTTATAGATTTTTTTTATATTTATATATGGCAAAAAAATGCCATTTTCGACTTTGGGCGCTATTTTCCGTTACAGGGTTAAACGCATTGAAAAACCTTTATCATATTTTGATAGATCGGGCATTTTCGGACGCGTCGATACCTAATGTGCTTATGATTTTTACTGTTCATTTATATTTATGTCAGTTCTAGGGAAAGGGGGGTGATTTGAAATTTTAGGGTTTTTTTATTATAATTTTTTTTTTTTAACTTTTTTTTTAATTTTTACTATTTTTCAGACTCCCTAGGATACTTTAACCCTAGGTTGTCTGATCGATCCTATCATATACTGCCAAACTACAGTATGGCAGTATATGGGGATTTTCCTCCTCATTCATTACAATGTGCTATCAGCACATTGTAATGAAGGGGTTAAAACGAAATAGCCTCGGGTCTTCGGAAGACCCAATGCTACCATGGAGATGGATCGCCGCCCCCCGATGACGTCACGGGGAGCGGCGATCCCAGGTAAGATGGCGGCGCCGATGCGCCGCTATCTTTTTGAGGCTGCCGGCAGCTTTGCCGGCAGCCATCGCTGTGAAAACACCCCCGATCGGTGCTAGCCCCGATCGCGGGTGTTACAGGTAAGCCTTTGCTGCAATATGCAGCAAAGACTTACCGGCTATGGAGAGGGCTCAGCCCGTGAGCCCTCTCCATGCAGCGCGACCCAACCGCCGCCGTGAATACACAGCGGGCGGTCGCAAAGTGGTTAAAAACCTCTTGTGTGGCAGGGGTTACTGTTTTGTGAAATATTGTAGTGGCTTTATTTAGACATGAAGTAATGTCATTCATATCAGTCAAACAGGTTGCCCCAGAGTTGGGCCTCATTCACACTGCTGCATGGGGGATGTATATATCCGGCCGATATACGTCCCCCATTGGCGGCAATGGGCGCATGGCACCGTACCACTCTGTACCCCGTTAAAAAATAGAGCAGCACTCTCCCCCTCCTCCTCTACCCGCGCGCTACGATACAGCGGGCAACGGTAGTGTGAATCCAGCCTTAGTGCGCGTTTCCATGTTTAAATAAAATGCTGCATAACCTGTAGTTTGCTAGTGTATAGTCTGCTGCTGTACACAACCAATTCTTACTACAGAGTCAGTAAGACACTTCCTGTCACCAATGTGAGGCATCAGCACTGAGTACCAAGCAGTACCTAATGCAATCCATTACAGGCTTCAAGCTGTAACAAATGTGTGCTCTCCAAGTGACATCAACAGTAATCCTCTGTATACCAACAGAGGCAAGAGTTAGTTCTTTTGTTTCAGACATTGATAAAAGAAAATCTGGGACTAGAAAGCAGTTCTACACAGTCTAGTGGTCAAGTTAGGTTACTGCTAAAAAGAGCTTTATGCTTCTGGCTTCTTTATCTGTGTTAGGTTTGGTCCCGAGTATAGATGATGAGGATGAGTACTACAGATCAGTCATCAAATGAATTACATCAGAAAAGCCAAAAATACATTTTTAAATCATAAGGTTTTAAGCATCTGTGGGATGTTTTTGAAAAGGACACGACACTTTACAACTCAAGAAGTTTATTACCGGCTTAAAGGACATCTACCACCAGGATCAAGGATTTTAAACCAAGAACACTTACATACTGGTGTGTGCCTCCTCTGGCAGCATCTGCTTTTCTCTGAGTTTCTTATACCCTGGGTTTTACAAAAAGAGGCATAAAATAATGCAAATGAGCCAGAGGGGCTCCAGGCTCCATAGATGTTAATGGAGCCTGGAGTCCCTCAGGCTCATTTGCATAATTTTTAACGTTTTTTTTTTCTTGAAAACAAAGCATAGAAAGCTTAAAGAGCAGATCCAGCAAGGGTGCACACACCAGTATGTCAGTAAGCTTGGTTTACAACACCTTGATCCTGGTGGTACACGTCCTTAAAGAAGGACCTATCCATATTAAATACTTGTATTCCTAATTATAGAACTATTAGGTTTTATATTTTTAAACCATATATGTGCAGTTATAAGACCCAATGGTTAACCTACTATAACTCAGCAGTGCATCCCTGCATAGTTACCATAACAATGATTGAACAGCATCATCTCTATATTTTAAAAGCCATAGTGACCATGGTCAGATTTTTGTTCACATAGATAATGTTCAACAAGCGAGGGCTTTTGAAAGGAAGTGAGCAAAAACACATAAAAATTAACACACACAGTACAGACCAAAAGTTTGGACACACCTTCTTATTCAAATTTTCTGTATTTGCATGACTATAAAAATTGTAGATTCGGACTGAAAGCATCAAGAATATGAACACATGTGGAATTATATACTTCTATTCTAGGTTCTTCAAAGTACCAACCTTTTGCACACTCTTAGCATTCTCTTGATGAGTTTTAAGAGGTAGTCAACGGAAAGGTTTTGATTTCACGGGTGTGCCCTGTGAGGTTTAACCCCTTAGGGACGTGGCCCTTTTTCGTTTTTGCATTTTCATTTTTCATTCCCCATCTTCAAAAATCTGTAACTTTTTTATTTTTCCATGTAAAGAGCTCTGTTTGGGCTTGTTTTCTGTGTAACAAATTGAACTTTATAGTGATGGTATTTATTATTCAATGTCGTGTACTGGGAAGCGGGAAAAAAAATTCAGAATGCAGTGAAAATGAAGCCGTTTTCTTGTGGGCTTGGATTTTACAGCTTTTACTGAGAGCGCCCCAACCACATGTCTATTTTATTGTTGGGTTCGGTACGATCACGAGGATACCAAATTTGTACAGGTTTTATAATGTTTTCAAACACTTAAAAAAAAAATTACTAATAACTTTTTCATACTTCAGTGTACGGAGCTGTGAGTGGTGTCAATTTTTGCGACTTTTGATGATGTTTTTAATGCTTTCATTTTTAGGACTGTATGGGCTTTTGATCACTTTTTGTAGAATTTTTTATATTTTTCAAAATGGCAAAAAAGTGGCATTTTCTAATTTGGGCGCCAATTTATTTTGATAGATCGGACATTTTGGGACGCGATGATACCTAATGTGTTTTTACTTTTTATTTATATTTATATCAGTTCTAGGGAAAGGGGGGTGATTTAAACTTTTACTTTTTTTTTACTATTTTTTCATATTTTTTTGCCATTATTTTAGATCCTCCAGGGTAATTTAACCCTGCAGGGTCCGATTGCTAATACTATATACTGCAATACTACTGTATTGCAGTATATAGCTATTTTACAATGATTTTTAATAGCCTGCCCTCTGGTGGCTATTAGAAATCATTGCACCTGGCAAGCTTTACGAGTCTCTATGAGACTCTAGGCAGCCATAGCAACCGATCGCCGCCCTCCGATGACGTTCCAGGGGGGCGGCGACCGGGCATCCAAGATGACGGTGTCCATGTAAAGGTAAGTTAGGTGCCGCGGTCGGGTTCGAATGCCACTATCGGTGCCAGCACCGACCGCGACAGTGACAGGCGGGTGGTGGCTGTTTTATACAGCCGTTACCCTCTGTGTATGGGGAGAGCTCAGCTCGTGAGCTCTCTCCATACACCCCTTGCCGCGCGAGGACGATATAATTCGTCCTCGGTCGGCAAGGTGTTAATAAGTGGGATTTCTTGCCTTATTAATGGGGTTGGGACCATCAGTTGTGTTGTGCAGAAGTCAGGTGGATACACAGATGCTTGTCCTACTGGATAGACTGCTAGAATTATGGCTAGAATTATGGCTAGAAACAAAAGCAGTTAAGTAAAGAAAAACGAGTGGCCATCATTACTTTAAGAAATTAAGGTCAGTCAGTCCAAAAAATTGGCAAATCTTTGAAAGTGTCCAAGTGCAGTTCCAAAATCCATCAAGCGCTACAAAGAAACTGGCTCATATGATGGCCTCTCCTAGAGCCACCACTGCTGCGGAGGATAAGTTCATTCGAGTGACCAGCCTCAGAAATCGCAAGTTATCAGCAGCTCAGATTAGAGACCAGGTCAATGCCACACAGAATTCTAGCAGCAGACACACCTTTACAACAAGTGTTAAGAGGAGACTGTGTGCAGCAAAGTCTTCATAGTAAAATAGCTACTAGGAAACCACTGCTTAGGACAGGCAACAAGCAGAAGAGACTTGTTTGGGCCAATAACACAAGGAACGGACATTAGACCAGTGGAAATCTGTGATTTGGTCTGATGAGTCCAAATTTGTGATCTTTGGTTTAAACCACCGTGTCTTTGTGCGACGCAGAAAAGGTGAACAAATGGTCTCTACATGCCTGGTTCCCACCGCGAAGCATGGAGGAGGAGGTGTGATGGTGTGGGAGTGCATTGTTGGCCACACTCTTGAAGATTTAACCAAAAATGAGGGTATACTGAACCAGCATAGTTACCACAGGATCTTGCAGCAACATGCTATTCCATGTGGTTTGTGTTTAGTTGGACCATCATTCATTTTTTAACAGAACAATGACCCCAAACACTCCTCCAAGCTGTGTAAGGGTTATTTGACTAAGAAGGAGAGTGATGGGGTGCTACGCCAGACAGGGGCGGACTGGCCATTGTACCCACCGGGAATTTTCCCGGTGGGCCGGTCGGTCCTGGGCCAGTCTGGGGCCTGTCCGGAGCTGGTCCGGGGCCGGTCCGTACTCCCCCCTTTCAACTTTTGATTTGACCTATAGTACCTGCATCGTACGATCGTACGATGCAGGTACTATTAATCGCTACACAGACGCAGCGCAGCACCGCTGCTTCTGCGTCTGTGTATACCCGCAGCTACACAGGTCGCGCAATTGACGTCATTGCGCGACCTGTGTAGCCTGGAGGAGGCTGACACTCACCACATGTCAGCTGTCCGGCCCTCCCTGCAGCTCCGCGGCTTGGTGTGGAGGCGCGGAGCAGTGACGTCACTATCCCGCGCCTCTACACCAAGCTACCGGCGAAGACCGAGGGAAGACAGGATGGAACCTGCGCCAGAGGTGAGTATTATGTTTTTTTGTTTTTTTTTTGAATGATAGAATGGGGGGCATTATTCTATCTATGTGGAGCTGGCAGACGGCATAAATTCTATGTATGGGTAGGGAGCATTATTGATATATTGGGCTGGCAGGGGGCATTATTGATATCTGTGGCTGGCAGGGGGCATTACTGATATCTGGGGCTGGCAGGGGGCATTACTGATATCTGGGGCAGGCAGGGACATTAATTATATGTCTGGGGGGGGGCATTATTGATATCTGGGGCAGGCAGGGGCATTAATTATATGTCTGGGGCGGGGGGGGGGGCATTATTCTATGTCTGGGGCTGGCAGGGGGCATCAATTATATGTCTGGGGCGGGGGGAACATTATTCTATATATGGGGCTGGCAGGGGGCATCAATTATATGTCTGGGGTGGGGGGGTGCATTATTCTATGTCTGGGGCAGGCAGGGGCATTAATTATATGTCTGGGGCAGGGGGGGACATTATTCTATATCTGGGGCTGGCAGGGGGCATTAATTACATGTCTGGGGCGGGGCATTATCCCATGTCTGGGGCTTGCAGGGGGTATTAATTATATGTCTGGGGCAGACAGGGGGCATTAATTATATTTCTGGGGCGGGCTGGGCACATTATTCTATGTCGGGCAAGCATGGGGCATTAATTATATGTCTGGGGCGGGCTGGGCACATTATTCAATGTCTGGGGTAGACTGGGGGCATAAATTCAATGTCCGGGGTAGGCTGGGGCCATTAATTCTATTTCTGGGGCGGGCTGGGCACATTATTCAATGTCTGGGGCAGGCTGGGATCATTAATTCTATGTTTGGGGTAGGCTAGGGTCATAATTCTATTTCTGGAGTAGGCTGGGGCCATTAATTCTATGTCTGGGGTAGGCTGGGGGCATAAATTCTATGTCCGGGGTAAGCTGGGGCCATGAATTCTATTTCTGGGGTAGGCTAGGGCCATTAATCCATTAATTCTATGTCTGGGGTAGGCTGGGGCCATTAATTCTATGTCTGGGGTAGGCTGGGGTCATTAATTCTATGTCTGGGGTAGGCTGGGGCCATTAATTCTATGTCTGGGGTAGGCTGGGGTCATTAATTCTATGTCTGGGGTAGGCTGGGGCCATTAATTCTATGTCTGGGGTAGGCTGGGGCCATTAATTCTATGTCTGGGGTAGGCTGGGACCATTAATTCTATGGCTGGGGCCATTAATTCTATGTCTGGGGTAGGCTGGGGGCATTGATTCTTTTTCTGAGGCAGGCTGGGGGCATTAATTTTATGACTGGGTCATAGTAGGAGCTCTATCCATACTGGGGTGGCGTGGTGGGGCGGTTAAGGGGTTTAAAGGAGAGAAAGAAGAAAAAAATTATCCTTACCATTACAGTGTGTTACATTATGGGGCACTATTTGTGTGGTACTAATATTTCAGGGGGCTCTATTACAGTATTTAGGGCACAGTATTGGTGGTAGCAGAAGAAGGGACAATGGGAAAGTGCAGAACATAAGACGTCTGTGTGGTAAACTCTGCAGGAAAGCTGTGTACCTGGAGGAAGAGACAAGGAGATGGTGGAACTAATGGAGAAGATGAGGAACGAGAACAATCCGAGGACACGTCACCTGATGTCACTGGATGCAATAGGTGAGGATCTCATGTGTTTTCTGTAGCTGTATATGATAAATACGGATTTTTTCTGTGTTCGATTCTGTGTATATATGTCTTATTAAAGTAGTTATATCCCTGTAAATAGGGGGCAGTATTATAGTAGTTATAATCTTGTACATAGGGGGCAGTATTATAGTAGTTATATTCCTGTACATAGGGGCAGTATTATAGTAGTTATATTCTTGTACATAGGGGGCAGTATTATAGTAGTTATATTCATGTACATAGGGAGCAGTATTATAGTAATTATATTCTTGTACATAGGGGGCAGTATTATAGTAGTTATATTCTTGTACATAGGGGCAGTATTATAGTAGTTATATTCCTGTACATAGGGGGCAGTATTATAGTAGTTATATTCCTGTATATAGGGGGCAGTATTATAGTAGTTATATTCCTGTACATAGGGGGCAGTGTTATAGTAGTTATATTCTTGTACATAGGGGCAGTATTATAGCAGTTATATTCCTGTACATAGGGGGCAGTATTATAGTAGTTATATTCCTGTACATAGGGGGCAGTATTATAGTAGTTATATTCCTGTACATAGGGGGCAGTATTATAGTAGTTATATTCTTGTACATAGGGGGCAGTATTATAGTAGTTATATCCCTGTACATAGGGGGCAGTATTATAGTAGTTATATTCCTGTACATAGGGGGCAGTATTATAGTAGTTATATTCCTGTACATAGGGGGCAGTATTATAGTAGTTATATTCTTGTACATAGGGAGCAGTATTATAGTAGTTATATTCTTGTACATAGGGGGCAGTATTATAGTAGTTATAATCTTGTACATAGGGGGCAGTATTATAGTAGTTATATTCCTGTACATAGGGGCAGTATTATAGTAGTTATATTCTTGTACATAGGGAGCAGTATTATAGTAGTTATATTCTTGTACATAGGGGGCAGTATTATAGTCGTTATAATCTTGTACATAGGGGGCAGTATTATAGTAGTTATATTCCTGTACATAGGGAGCAGTATTGTAGTAGTTATATTCTTGTACATAGGGGGCAGTATTATAGTAGTTATATTCCTGTACATAGGAGGCAGTATCAATCTACTCTTTCTCCGAATTGCACATGTATGGAACAGGGGAAAGTTATATAAGGCTGATTGGGTTGTGTGTTTGCATCATTTACTGATCGACAGGTCACATTCTTTGCACATTAGATTCACTTACTAGCAAAAGATGTTCTTGTTTTGCATTAAGGCCATCTACCAACAATTTGTCTGTTATAACCCCACCCACATTATCTGACGACACCTACTTGTTTTGACTCCGCCCATAAAATGGGGCCACTTTTATAGTTTTTTCCAGGGCCATTTTAAATTCCCAGTCCGCCCCTGACGCCAGATGACCTGGGCTACACAGACCTGAAACCAATCGAGATGGTTTGGGTGAGATGGACCAGAGTCTCCAGCTCAGCAAAAGGGCCAACAAGTGCCAAGAATCTCTGGTAACTCCTCAAGACTGTTGGAAAACCATTTCAGGTGACTACCTCTTGAAGCTCATCATGAGAATGTCAAGAGTGTGCAACGCAGTAATCAAAGCAAAAGCGGTCTACTTTGAAGAACCTAGATTATAAGACATATTTTCAGTGGTTTCAGACTTGTACAAGTATGTAATTCCACATGTGTTAATATAGACACACAATTCTGTACTTACATCAGCCGTACAATCAGCAGTCTGGATCGATGTTGGTGGAAGTGAATTGACAGGTGAACTTTGCAGGGTAATAGGTGGTGTGGAGTGGGGAGGAGGTGCCCCACTAACTGCAAGTACAGGCTGTGAGGCTACTATCCCAGGGGTAGAGAGCTGTACAACAGCAGAGGTGGTTAGAAGAACTTGCTGACCTGTAAAATAAAGTTACAAAATCAAGTGGACCTTACATTTACAAACAGTCAACTGCTTAGACATCACCTTTTCACTGCCATTGGCTCATGATGAAACAAGAACATTAACACTAAACTGCACACATAGTGGCATACCTGTGGAATTTACATTTCTGCTGAGGCAATAAACTGACCAACTATCCAGAAATTCCTGTGGATTTTTGTGTGGATTGTTGTGGATGGGAATTGTTTAGATCCCATCTACTTGTCTTGTACTGTATTTTGCAGATGATTCTCTGCGCTACAACTTCCTGGTAACATGCAATGTGTGGAGGAGACCTAAAGGGTACTGCACTTGAGCACTGAGATAAAAGATGTGTTTCTTGTTATGAACAGTTTAAATGTCTATGCAATGTTTTTTGGATTAGAGTTGGTTATCTGCCTCAAAATACAATTGGCTTTTTTTAAATTAAAATTGCTTGAACTCAAATGGAAGGAGATTGTGAAATGGATTTAGAAATGGTAAATGTGTGTCAAAATATTCAAAATATCATAGTTTATATACTATGATACCATGAATAGTTTTGAATGAAAATGGCTGGAAAAATACTATAGTCAATCAATTCCAACCTTTAATAATTAAAGTGGATTCCCATGAAGACCAGTTAGGCTCTTCCACGAGATAGGGCCTAACTTGTTGATCAGTGGGGGTCTCAATGCTGTGACGCCCACATCTCGTGAGAATGAGGGGTCCAACCGAACCCTTGCTGCATAAGAGTAATGGAGCAGACAGCCACGCATGACCGTTCTGCTCCCTTAATCTCAATGGAGCTGACGGAGATCGCCAAGCGTGATATTTTGGGTCTCCAGAAAGGCAATCAGGCCTTGAACATGTACAAAGTGTCCCCATAACAACCTCGTGTGGCAGAGAGTTCAATAGTCTCACTGCTCTTACACTTAAGAATCCCAATGGCAATGGTAGAACCTTCTAGGCGTAGAAGATGGCCCATTGTCCTAGTCAAAGGTCTGGGGGCTGCGACTGAGCCGTGGCTATCACATCTATCTAGTGTGCAGAGGTATATCAACCCATGATTGCGAGGCTCGGGCCCCTCCAGTTGCCGGCGATAGCTGCTGGGGGAGGGGCGCCAGGGATAGCTGGTGGTGGTGTGGCCCGTCTGCGGCTGAGCCCATCACAGATTAAAATCTGTGCAGATGCTGGGTTCCCCATTACAGCTTTCTGCTGTATGGGAGCTGTCCTCCGATACAGCTGAAAGCAGGGACTGAGAAGGAAGTGATACACACCGACAATTCCTATTCTGTCAGTCTTTGCAGCAGGAGCGCGTGGGAAGGCGGGCACATGACTTTCAGCACTGAAGACCTCAGCCAGTGCCAACAGAGCAGATGGGGGGAGTATATATATATATTTTATTTTTCTGTCCTGATCCTGGTATATAGTAAGGAGGGGGGGGGGAATGTCTCCTGGTGTATAATAAGGGCGGGTGGGGGGAAATAATGTCTATTGATATGAAATCAAGGGGGTGGCTACTAGTATATAATAACGAGGTGGGTTGAATAATGGCTACTGGTATGCAATAAGGGGGTGGGAGGATAATTGCTGCTGGTGTGTAATAAGAGTTACTGCTTTGCTAAACATTAATGAATGGAAGTAAACATATTACTATGAGGATATCAATGCTGTATAACAATTAATGGGCGCAATATATAAATTTGGAGATTTTATTTGTGTGACATTAAACTGTAGGTGACTGGTGTTTTTAGAAGCAACGTCTCGCGATGTGCTGTGCAGAGCCAAAAACATTTTGTGGTGAATTCTGTAGCAATACTTCACGGCTATCAAAGTTCTGTAACTGATGGAGAAGAACCCCCATCATCTGTGAGAAGCCACCAAGATGAAGACCAGGGTATATCTTAGTACAGGTAATGTGGGTAAATATATATTTATTTATGTGCAACTGTATTTCAGTGGTGGTTGTGTGCGTGTGTGTAAATAGTTTGTATAGAGCATATATGGTATACCGTATTTTTCGGACAATAAGACCCTCCTTACTATGAGACACACCCCAGATTTAGGCTTTCAAAAAAGGAAAAAATATTATTTTAAACCAAGCAAAACATCCCAGTTGGTCGCACTTAAGGACAGCACACACAGCTTTGCTACATCCATGCCTTTACACACACAGATCAGCTATAAACACACAAACAGAAATAGGAACACACTCACCACTGCTGCATACACTCTGCACTACTATACACAGTGGGCACTGCAACATACACCCACACTGACCGGGCACTACTATACACATAAATACACAGCACTACTATATATACATATAAGGAACACTCTGGGAAGTACTACACACATGATTACAAGCACAGCTCTGCTATACACATATAAGGAACACACTGGGAAGCACTGCACATATACAGAACCCTTCCTCCCCTTCTTCTTACCCTGTCCCAGCGAAGTACGTCCCCATTCTCGGCAGCATCAGACCTGTAGTGATGTAACATGCTTCTGACATCACCGCAGGTCCTGTACCTGTAGGCAGAGGGAGAGAGCAGTGTGGAGGCTCTCCTCTCTGGGAGATCAGGTGCAGCTCTATATCAGGGCATCACCCGATCTCCATTACACAGGTCAGGAGGGTTTGGCAGTGCTTGATCCGCCTGACCTTCGGTCTATAAGACACAGGCAAGATTTTTTTTCTTGCTAAAAAGTGCATCTTATAGTCCAAAAAAATACGGTATGTATATTCTGAGATATACACGTGAGCATCGCAAGTTCATAAAGGCAACTAAAAGACGCAAATTTCTTAGAGACAACGAAGACTTGATTGAAACATGTACACAAATGGCATGACAAATTCACCTCGAGACATGAATCCTACCTCATCATCAAAAGAATCATCATTCTCGGATTCAGGTCCAGAAAATTCTATGTTCCAACGACAACCACATTTTTTTTAGATCGACGCTCAAGACCACGAGGAGGACGACGAGGCAGAGTAGTGGGCAACTCAACCACAGAAAGTCCCACGATGTCTACACGCTCACAGGTAGGACTAACCCCCAAACTCTTACCATCAGCATATCCTCCCACTCCTTGAGTCCAGCCCAAATAAACCGACTTTCTGTCCCATATACCAATTTGACACATTTCAAGTGAACCCCCAGAGGTTCTTCTGCAAAATCAGACTCAAGAGGACATTTCTACGAGTCTGATAACCTACCCAAAACAACCAAGGACATCACAGATCAAGCAATCGACATCAAAGAACTTGGTCTTAAAAACAAGAACACGTACATGCCAACCCCCTGCCATTGAGACGTACATACAAATGGTCTCTAAGGACATTGACCAGATTCGGAATGATCTCAATAGAGGTTGGTACAAAACTCCCAGAAACATCTTCGGGACAGACAGGCCCTCCACTCATTATTACAGAGTAAGGAAATTATTATCAAGCCCGCCGACAAAGGTGTTGCTTTGGTAATAATGGATAAAAAGGACTATGTGGAAGAATGCCTACGCCAGCTAAACGATCACCTAATCTACCAGAAATTGTCCAATGACCCCACTCATAAGATCAGGTCTCACATTCTGAATACAAAAGACCAATATCTCACCCAGGGCATAATTTTCACCACAATGGCCCATTTTCTATCAAACACACATCCAGTCATTCCTGTTTTTTATATCCTACCCAAAATCCACTGTCGATATTCCTTGAAAAAAATCCTCACACCCCTGATCCGAGACACATGGTCATTCCTCCTGGACACATCCACATTCCTCCTTCAGATTCATTAACTAGGTTCCCTTACCCCCTTAGCTAGGCAAATTACATGGGACGTAACTAGCCTATATACGTCCATTCAACGCAACAAGGGACTCCAAGCAATCAAATAACTATTGACAGAACACGACACTAAATCCCCGAAAATTTCCCAAGGATTTACTCTCCTTGGTCTTGGAGCAGAATTATTTAATGTTCCAAGACCAATTCTACCTACAACTCCAAGGGACGGCCATGGACTTTGCCCAATCCTGAATGGGCAATACCCTTTCTACACAGGGTTACGGTTTGCCACATTTATTCAAGTTCAGTATTAACCTTACCTGCTTGTGGCGTTGGCTGAAGCGTAATAAGTGGCTGTTGCTTTGGCAGCAATGTTGTAAGGGGCTGAAGTATAAAAGGTTTTGGAGCAATTCCTGAGGATGAATGAATGTCTGTAGAGGTAGGAAGCAAGATAATTTTCGGTTGTACGGATGGCTTAGGCACAACTGGAGCAAGCTTTCTTAGTTTGATAGAAGGGTTACCTGCAAGTAAGGCATAATGAACACAAAATAGGGTAAGAGATCCAAATGATACATAATAACTAAACTGAATGTGTAAAAAGCAACACTCCATCAGTTGTGGGTCATGCAGGTGATAAAAGATTTTAACTAGATTTTTACCAAAGCTCTCGACACCAACCAACAATATAGTTTCATTAGGTTGTGTGGTAGAAAACAAAGTTACTGTAAATGGTACAAACTCAAGATGGGTTTCTCTTTAACCTTGTGGATGGAATAATGAGTAGAATATATGTCATAGCAGATTTGTGGAATACATTAACACCTAGAGACAGGCAGCCACATTCCAATATAAGAAAGTTAAAGTTAGCAGAAAGTCATGCAAATATATAAATTTAGATTATATTCTTTTGAGAATGTTCCATAATTTAAAAATAAGACTAGACTAGATTATTGCCTACTGACGCACGGTCTGACGGACAGACTTTTTTGTGGGGGGGGGGGGGGCAACTTTAACAGAGTGACACCATTCCGTTGAGTCGTTATAATTAATGCGGCACATTGTCTGAACTTGAACGCCCCTGAGAAGTTTGTGGCGCGGCTTGTATGCAGACACCTGTACTAATTAGTTTGGCAGGTGTGTCCAATTAAAGGCAAGAATACTTCTGTAAGTATTCGAAACAAGCACGAAACAATTTACAATTTACAAGCACGAAACAATTTACTACAAAAAGCTGTCAAAGAGGTTAAAATATTTCAAAAATCTATTTGTAACGTTTACCTGTAATTAAAGATACCTTTCTATTAATTATTATGATGCTTGTTCAGCCTCTATTCTGCTCCATACAGAAGCAGATGTGGGAGGGGCCTAGCCAGGCACATACACAGCACTGACAGAGGCAGTTATTGCACAACTCGGTGCTACAGAGCGCTCAGCCTTCAGCCTGCTGTGCTCAAATAGTCCCTGCATTTACTGATCCCCAGCACAGTAGGAATCTGCCATTGGTGCTGTGTGTCACCTACCAAAGCCCTGACACTGCTTCCTCTCCTTTTAATCCTCGTCACTATATACTTGAATAAGATATTATGATAGATAGATAGATAGATAGATAGATAGATAGATAGATAGATAACAAATGGAAAAGGCAGGCAGCACTCCAAGGTTCAAATCAAACGTGAGTGATTGGAAAAGGTGTTCAACACCGAAGCGTCGCTACCCGTTTCAATAAAAATCACTCACGTTTGATTTGAACCTTGGAGTGCTGCCTGCCTTTTCCATTAGTTGACTACAAACCAGGACCAAGCCGAAATCCTTGGAGGCATTGCACCCCTCCTTCTCAGGAGTCACTTTACTGTGCGGACTTGAACTTTTTCCATTTTAGATAGATAGATAGATATAGATACAGTATAGAAAAACAAATGTCGTGCAGCTCACCTCTCCAATGATTTCCAAAGTTCAGCCATTCGGGGAGTGTGGTGGCGTGAAAAATAAACACGTCTTGCGGTGTGCTCGCGTTGCCTGCCAGGACTGCAGGTGTGTTGATGCAATTTCAATCAAGGTAAACGCAGCACTTCCTTTTAAAATCTTTTTTTCTTCTTTATTGATGACAAAATTTAAAACATGATAGGCAGGATAAGATTACAGCTGACGCGTTTCGAGCTATTGCAGCTCTTAGTCATAGCATGTAAATGTACAAAATGTTTCAGAATTTAAAGGAAGAATCCACCAATCAAAAACATGAGGGGTGTGTACAAGCCAAGCATCACAATACGTTACAGCTGGTGCTGTCTGAATGGATTGCATGTATTGCAGTGTTATACACATCCACATCAAATCAAAACATCATAATATTTCAAGGCAAGAAGAAAACATTAATCTTAGATAATAAATCTGTAAATAACAACTGATATTTGAGAAAATTCAAAGTTATTAGATCTGGGAACAAAGACATGTTGGATACAGGTGCAAATCAATTCATGGTGATACTCCAGAATCACTGTAAACATTCTCTGTAAACATGGAAAAAGTTAACTACATTGCATCCCTACATAGCCAATAGGCCTAAATCTATAAATGATGACTCATTAGAAAAGGAGATATGAACGATAGAACCATGAATGACAGCTGCCAATAAGACACTTTCAATGTTGTGAGATTTGAAAACAAAAATATGCAACTAAAATCATGATGATGTTTTTAGAGTTTCAATAAACATTCAATATGAGTATTCTTCGTGAACGTAGAAAATTTCTAAAAAGAGAAAAAAGCTACCTCACCGTAAACATTTTTGACTGTAAACATACCTCACCGCAAACATTTTTGTAAACATTCACTGTAAACATGTAGAGGTTTGTTGTATTGTGTTTCTATAAACAAACAATCTCTTTAACACATGTGGAAATTTACTCCATTATTACGGAATGTTCTTCGTGAATAGAGAGAAAATGCTAACTGTCCGTGGACATTCTCTATAAACATACAATCTAAACCTTCACTTTATAAACAAAAGTATGCAGTTACAATCATAATGGTATTTAAGAATCTCTATAAACATTCCCTGTGGGTATTATTTAGAATGTGGAGGGATTGACTACATCTTCGTAAACATACTCAGTGAACATTCACTATAAAACATAGGAAAGTTTGTTATATTAAATTTCTATGAACAATCTCTGTAAGCATAGGGGAATTAACTCCATTTTACATGAAATTCTTTGTGACCGTAGAGAAATTGACCACATCTCCGTAAACAATCACTGTAAACATTGTACTGTAAACAAGACGATTTGCTATATTGAATCTCTGTAAACAATCTTTATAAACATAGGGGAATTTGCTCCATGTTATCTCTATATGAACGACAAACTTAGGTCCATAAATGGAAATTCATTTGAAATAGAGAATATCCATGTATGAATCTGGATGTCTGTGACCCTTTATAGGTAAGGAAAGTTGGATGTCATTCCATGGATCGATGTGAAGAAGTATATGTAAAATCAACAACGTTCTGTAAATCAATACAAAAACAGATATCCCATTAATAAAAATATGATAAATCTGTTCTGAAGTTTAGACCTTGTGGTGCTCTCGTGCCCAACTTAAAAATCCAGAACACTTCTCTCTGTAGTAATAATTTTCTCCTATCACCTCCTCTTAAAGGAGAGTGTACCTTTTCGAATCCAAAAAAACGAAAAGAAGATAAATCTCCTTTGTGTATGTTGACAAAATGTCTGGACGCCCCTGACATGTTTTTTTGGAAATCTTTAGTGCTGTCTCGTAAATGTTCCGCAATTCTGACTTTTAATTTGCGTGTGGTAGAACCTACATACATGATGTTGCAAAATATGCACTCTATGATGTAAACAATATAAGTGGAATCACAATTGATGAAAGACTTAATGGGAAATTTCTCCTTTCTATCAAAAGAAAAAAAATGATCATTGCATTTGGCATATGTGCACATATTGCATCTTGTTGTGCCGCATCGGAAAAAACCTAAAATGTTGAGCCAGGAGGTTTTTTTCGGCTGTATGTTGGTGTAAAGACTTGGGGAAAGGATAGCACCCAAGGATTGTCCTTTTCTAGATACAAAATTGCATCCGTCTTTTAAGATGACTCAAGGACCAAGTGCGTGCTCCCCTCCGTTTTTGAATTTTCATTCCTATGATAAGATCTAACCAGAGGAGTTTAATATACGACTGACATACTAAGAACCCCTATTGTCGTTCACTATGGAGTCGGGTGGAAACTCAGCAACCCGTATCACTGAAGAAACCATTAATGAAAGAAACCGCAAGTTAGCGGAGGTTTTCAATGTGAACGCTGACAATATGGCACAAGACTTAGACTTGAGAAACAAACTCTTCAATCTGGAAAAGTTAATGCTTCAAGAACTGAGAACGTGGTGGGACCATAATTCTCTAAACTCTTACCTTCAAAGAGAAATGATACCACGAGGTCTCCGTATCAATAAAAGACCAACAACAATCTACAATGAAGAATTTCACCAGAAATGGGACAAGACACTTTCGGACTGCTCCATTTCTTTAATTAAACTTATTGTACATGAAGAAGCTTCCAAATTAATTTCTTTGAAATCAGAAATTGAATCCCTAGAGAAATCTCTAGATACACCGGATATTCAAGAACATCTGAATACTATTCAAACCAAAGTTATGGAAACAGAACAAACCATCATGGAAACCAAAAAGAAAAAATTCCTGAGGGACTCAGAGGATTATTCGACTGGCCACATTTATACGAAAAGAAGACCCGAACCTATGACCCCACGCTCTATTCTAAAAAACAAAAATAAAAACAAAAGGAAATACAAGAAACATCGTGATGCCAAGGTTTCCTTTAGTTCATCTGAATTTGACTCTGACACTTCAATAGGAGATTCGGACAAATCCCGGGGGCCTAAGAGTCCCAAATCTTACTCCAATTCTTCAAAAAACGGGGGCGCAGAGGCGGCAAGAGACACAGGCGGTACCGCTTCAGTGAACAGGGATTATTCAACGCGGAGCAAAAAGAAAGGGCACAATTAATGCCTTCTGAAGCCTTTGCCAGTCCCATGGAAACCAGTTTTTTGAATTTGTCTGCGTGTATTTTTTCCAGTGATCAGGTCAAAGTTTTGGAGAAGGGTCTCAATTTTGTACCCACCAGAAGGTTTGATTTATTTAACATGCTGCTAGATGTCAATAGATTTGTTAGAGCACTCACAGTGAAGCGACATTTTTTTGATTGTATCGAGGATGAATCCATCCATCCATGTGAATCTGTTACTTGTGGTAATAATGAATATAACAATTTAGAGTTTGGTGACCAATGTGTATTGCTCAACCTTAACAGCATGAGTAACTTAGGTGAGAGAAATGTTGGTGTCCATACAGTTTCTATGCCAGTGTCTAACAAACAATTCTACCCTATTAATTCCAGAGTCCAAGCTATGGACCAATTTCAATCTACAGTGGAAAGGGATTTATTGAGTTTGTCCAATACCGTACTTTCTTGTCAAACCGACAACTTGACCCCCCGTCTACAACACGCCCTAAACATATTAAGACATAATGACTATATAATAATCAAAATGGCGGATAAGGGGGGTAAAGTTGTGGCTTTAGACAAGGACCTTTATAGATCTCTGGTTATGGACATACTCAGTGATACACTTACGTACAGAAAATTAGACATAGATCCCACTTCTGTGTTTTTGGAACAAATTAAAAACATAATACAGGAAGGTGTAAATCTGGGCATAATTCCAGAGAAACACCAAACATATCTGTACCCTACCAATCCTGTCACACCAATTTTTCATGGATTGCCGAAAGTCCATAAAGGAACTTCCCCCCCCCCCCCTTTAAGACCGATCATTTCTGGAATCGGATCAATCAATGAGAAATTGTGTGAATGGATAGATTCCTTATTGCAACCTTTAGTGATTTCTCTTCCAGGCTATCTGAGAGACAGCAAAGAGGTTTTGAGAGTTTTTGAGAATTTCTCCTGGAAAAAACAGTATGTGTGGGTTACTTGTGATTTTAGATCCTTGTATAGTTCTATACCTCATGACCTAGCCATTATTGCGCTGGCCCATCATTTATATAGATCTAGCCATTATTCAGAGGAATTATGCGAATACATCATAGATGCCACCAAATTTCTTCTCTCTCACAACTATTTTTCTTTTGATGAAACTTTTTATTTGCAGACCAGAGGTTCGCCAATGGGGGCTCGATTTTCACCGTCATTGGCGAACCTCTTTATGTCATGGTGGGAAGAGGAGTTCATTTACTCCCATCACAATATCTACAGGGATAGCATTGTCTGGTACGGGCGGTACATCGACGACATACTCATTGTGTGGTCTGGAGGTGTGCCGTCCGTGCCAGACTTTGCCAAATACCTCAATCATAACAATGTTAATCTCAGTTTCACTTTTAACGTGGATGAGGTTGAAGTACCCTTTCTTGATTTACTCTTGAAGGGTTACCCGTTAGAAGGCAAAGTTGGCACTAGCCTATATAGAAAACCCTCAGCAGGAAATACAATTTTAAATGCATCGAGTAATCACCCTACACATACCATCAAGTCTATTCCGGCAGGAGAATTTACTAGACTCAAAAGGGCATGCACTGACCAAGGGGAGTTTCTCCAACAGGCCAATGCATTACGTCAGAGATTAGCCTCTCGGGACTATCCCAAATGGATGATAGACAGAGGTTTTGAAATTGCCAATAAGAAAGATCGTGACATTCTCTTATCTACTCAAAAAACATCTAGAGCCCACTTTGAAAAGTCTAAAATAACTTTTTCCACCCAATTTAGTTTGGATTTTCCACAAATTGTTAACATTGTCAAAAAAAATTTACCCATTTTATATCAGGATGATAAATTGGATGTCATCTTAAAAGACAGATGCAATTTTGTATCTAGAAAAGGTCAATCCTTGGGTGCTATCCTTTCCCCAAGTCTTTACACCAACATACAGCCGAAAAAAACCTCCTGGCTCAACATTTTAGGTTTTTTCCGATGCGGCACAACAAGATGCAATATGTGCACATATGCCAAATGCAATGATCATTTTTTTTCTTTTGATAGAAAGGAGAAATTTCCCATTAAGTCTTTCATCAATTGTGATTCCACTTATATTGTTTACATCATAGAGTGCATATTTTGCAACATCATGTATGTAGGTTCTACCACACGCAAATTAAAAGTCAGAATTGCGGAACATTTACGAGACAGCACTAAAGATTTC
Source organism: Engystomops pustulosus (assembly GCF_040894005.1). NCBI lineage: Eukaryota > Metazoa > Chordata > Amphibia > Anura > Leptodactylidae > Engystomops > Engystomops pustulosus. The sequence continues at coordinate 44,363,739 of NC_092420.1, forward strand.
CAAAAAAACATGTCAGGGGCGTCCAGACATTTTGTCAACATACACAAAGGAGATTTATCTTCTTTTCGTTTTTTTGGATTCGAAAAGGTACACTCTCCTTTAAGAGGAGGTGATAGGAGAAGTTGGGCACGAGAGCACCACAAGGTCTAAACTTCAGAACAGATTTATCATATTTTTATTAATGGGATATCTGTTTTTGTATTGATTTACAGAACGTTGTTGATTTTACATATACTTCTTCACATCGATCCATGGAATGACATCCAACTTTCCTTACCTATAAAGGGTCACAGACATCCAGATTCATACATGGATATTCTCTATTTCAAATGAATTTCCATTTATGGACCTAAGTTTGTCGTTCATATAGAGATAACATGGAGCAAATTCCCCTATGTTTATAAAGATTGTTTACAGAGATTCAATATAGCAAATCGTCTTATGTTTACAGTACAATGTTTACAGTGATTGTTTACGGAGATGTGGTCAATTTCTCTACGGTCACAAAGAATTTCATGTAAAATGGAGTTAATTCCCCTATGCTTACAGAGATTGTTCATAGAAATTTAATATAACAAACTTTCCTATGTTTTATAGTGAATGTTCACAGAGTATGTTTACGAAGATGTAGTCAATCCCTCCACATTCTAAATAATACCCACAGGGAATGTTTATAGAGATTCTTAAATACCATTATGATTGTAACTGCATACTTTTGTTTATAAAGTGAAGGTTTAGATTGTATGTTTATAGAGAATGTCCACGGACAGTTAGCATTTTCTCTCTATTCACGAAGAACATTCCGTAATAATGGAGTAAATTTCCACATGTGTTAAAGAGATTGTTTATAGAAACACAATACAACAAACCTCTACATGTTTACAGCGAATGTTTACAAAAATGTTTGCGGTGAGGTATGTTTACAGTCAAAAATGTTTACGGTGAGGTAGCTTTTTTCTCTTTTTAGAAATTTTCTACGTTCACGAAGAATACTCATATTGAATGTTTATTGAAACTCTAAAAACATCATCATGATTTTAGTTGCATATTTTTGTTTTCAAATCTCACAACATTGAAAGTGTCTTATTGGCAGCTGTCATTCATGGTTCTATCGTTCATATCTCCTTTTCTAATGAGTCATCATTTATAGATTTAGGCCTATTGGCTATGTAGGGATGCAATGTAGTTAACTTTTTCCATGTTTACAGAGAATGTTTACAGTGATTCTGGAGTATCACCATGAATTGATTTGCACCTGTATCCAACATGTCTTTGTTCCCAGATCTAATAACTTTGAATTTTCTCAAATATCAGTTGTTATTTACAGATTTATTATCTAAGATTAATGTTTTCTTCTTGCCTTGAAATATTATGATGTTTTGATTTGATGTGGATGTGTATAACACTACAATACATGCAATCCATTCAGACAGCACCAGCTGTAACGTATTGTGATGCTTGGCTTGTACACACCCCTCATGTTTTTGATTGGTGGATTCTTCCTTTAAATTCTGAAACATTTTGTACATTTACATGCTATGACTAAGAGCTGCAATAGCTCGAAACGCGTCAGATGTAATCTTATCCTGCCTATTATGTTTTAAATTTTGTCATCAATAAAGAAGAAAAAAAGATTTTAAAAGGAAGTGCTGTGTTTACCTTGATTGAAATTGCATCAGATAGATATAGATATATATGTACATGTACACCTGTATATAAAATAACATACTCTGAAACTTTCATATCAACCTCATTTATAAAAACAGTCTATGTTGTTCATAGCAATCAGTCACAGCTCAGCTATAATGTTTTCACAGCCGTATAAAAATATAAAGCTCAGTATAGTGTGTGTGTGTGTGTGTGTGTGTGTGTGTGTGTGTGTGTGTGTGTGTGTGTGTGTGTGTGTGTGTACTCGAGCATAAGCCGACCCAAGTATAAGCTGAGGTACCTAATTTTAACACAAAAACAGGCAGAACCTGCTGACTGACTCAAGTATAAGCCTAGGGTGGGAAATGCATTGGTCACAGCCTCCACCCAGTATATATCAAGCCAGCACATGCCCCCCAGTATATACCCAGCCTCTACCCTCTAGTATATAGACAGCACCTGGCCCTTATATACAGCCAATAGCCCCCTGCCCCCAGTATATAGCCAGCCAGTCCCCAGAATATGGCAAGTGCCCGCCCCCTCGTATATAGCCAGTGCTTGCCCCTCCCCTGTATATAGCAAGTGCTTCCGCCCGCTGCCCAGCCTAAAAAGAACTCTGTACTCACTTCACAAAAACTCAGCCCCCACCGATTCTCTTCGGTCTTCAGCTCCAGCGCGGTCCTATCGCATACACCATGACGTCAGCCGCTTGCTGACATCATAGTGTGTGCCGATGGCGGCGTACACACTGTGATGTCGCCAAGTGGCTGACGTCATGGTGTGTGCAACACAGCCATGGGGACTCGAAGACGGAGTTGAAAACAGAAGAGGATCCACATGGGGTGTCGGAAATGTGAGTGCAGAGGTTTTTTTTTTTTCATAGGTTTTGAGTATAAGCAGCGTTAGGATTTTTCTGCACATTTTTTGTGCTACTTATACTCAAGTATATATGGTGGTGACAGGCCATGAGGGTTGAGGTCACTGCTGAGGGCTGCAGTGATTGACTGCACTTGCATCAAGACACTTGATGTCTTGCACTTATATAACATCAATCTCCAGCAGTTGATGATTAAACTATATGTTTAGGTAAGTAGCTGACTGGTAGCAGCCACTAGACACAGTGGGGCACATTTACTAGGGGCCATGCGCCAGTTTGCTGTTGGACTTTGCACATTCTTTTTAGTGCAAACTGCTTACAAATGTAATCAAGAAGTGTCTGAGACACATTTTTGTCGCATGTGATCCTTTGTGGTGCGGCTGCACTAATCTTCATGTGACACAAATTAGGGGTCATGCTGGTGTTCAGTCTGACCGTGTGCCAGATTTAACATGCAAAGTCCAATAGAGATCTGTCACACGCCCCATGTTAAAAGTGCCCCAAAAAAATTTGGTGCACTCTATCGGGGCAGTGCAGGGAGCGCCAGAAATCCTGAATCTGGCGCTCCCTGCACACTACACAGGACATTGCCCATCGTACACACTGCAGTGTTTTTAGTAAATGTGCCCCTATGTATTCTCACAGCATCATTGTCAGTCAGGCTGACATGCATGGCGTAAGTCTAGGTGGGTGCAGGGGATTCAAACCCCACGTGTATCGTCACTCCAAGGTTTAAGTGCCACTTACCCCTGAGGAAGTCACTTCGAAGTGAGGGTACGCATGGAGCTTGCCGTCCCTGCATTTTTCTAGACCTCTGACATTTTCACTTTACTGTCCGCCTGACCAATCATGATGAGGTGAGAATACATTGCTTTGCTCTACTTGTATGCGTTGATTGTACAAAATTAGGTGCATTAACATGGACCTTTTTAGTTGTTTTTATGACTTTTACTAATAAACTTTTGTATTTTTGTATGTTACTTTGGGGTCGTTAATTGCATCTCATTCTGGGTATTTTGTAAGGAATTGCAACGGAATCACAAGATAGATAGTTATGAGATGGATGGATAGATCGATAGATAGATGACAGGTGGAGAGGAGCTGTGAGCCCGTGGAGTGATCTGTAGTGCAGAACAGCAGGGGGAATCCTTGTGCACAGACTCTGCCAGATCAGCTGTAACTCTAGATGGGACACAGCTACCACCAGGGGGCGCCGGCAACCAGAACCAAAGGAATTTTCTCAGTAAGGCTGCATATTTTGTAATAAGTGTAAATAGTGAAAGTACTTGTCACAATGCATTGGACCCAATTACACCCCTTTAGGAAGTCTGTCACATTATTAAGCAGCCTACATTTTCAGGGTGCGGTCACACAGAGCGTTTAACGCATGTGTTTAAAAACGCATTGCAACAGCTGAAGAGAGATTTGCCCAATTGAACAGCTTTTAACAATGCGTTAACGGTTGCGTTTTGTAAACGCAATGTTAACACATGCGTTAAAGCAAGCGTTAACATTGATGTTTTAAAAACGCAAGTGTTAATAGCTGTTTAACCCTTAAGGATGCAGGGTTTTTCGGCTCATTTCTCGCTCTCCAACTTCAAAAATCCATAACTTTTTCATTTTTCCATGTACAGAGCTGTTTGAGGGCTTATTTTGTGCATAACAAATTTTACTTTCCTGTAATGTTATATATTTTAATATGCTGTGTACTGCGAAGCTGTAAAAAAAATTCCAAATGTGGAAAGTTCTTGTGGGCTCAGTTTTTTACGACTTTGAATGTGCACTCAAAATAACACCTCTACTTTATTCTTTGGTTCGGTACAATCGCGGTGATACCAAATTTATACAGGTTTTATTGCGTTTTAATACATTTTCAAAACGAATATGTACAAAAAAGATACCATATTCTGACGCTAATAACTTTTTCATACTTCACCGTACGGAGCTGCGAGAGGTGTAATTTTTTTGCAAAATGAGCCAACGTTTTCATTACTACCATTTTGAGGACTGTGCGACATTATGATCACTTTTTATTCCATTTTTTATGTGATGTAAAAAGGTGTAAAAGTCGCATTTTGGACATTTGGGCGCCATTGCCCGCCTCGGAGGTCACCGCCGGCCGTAACCGTTTTTATATTTTGATAGATCGGGCGTTTTGGGACGCGGCGATACCTAAAGTGTTTGTGATTTTTACTGTTTATTATGTTTTATATCAGTTCTAGGGAAAGGGGAGTGATTCGAATTTATAATATTTTATACATTTTTTAAAAATTTTTTCCACCATCTCTTAGACCATCTAGGGTACATTAACCCTAGATAGTCAGATCGTTCCTACCATGTACTGCAAGACAAGTTTTTGAAGCTGCTGGTGCCTCCAACGTCCCTCGACCAACAAGATGCAGGGTCCTTTAGAGGTTTGCAGCTGTTCGTAAGCCATCCTGTCAACCTCCTCTATCCACTGCACACAAGCAGAAACGGCTCCAGTGGGCCAAACTGTACATGAAGAGTGACTTCAAAATGGTTTTGTTCTCCGATGAGTGCCATGCAGATGGTCCGGGGGATGGCTGGTTGATGGACACCCCATGAAAACACTGCTACGGTGCCAACAAGGAGGAGGTGAAGCAACGTTATGGAGCAGAATCATGGGGAGTGAGATTGTAAGCCCCTTTAGAATCCCTGAAGGGATAAAGATAAACTCCATAATGTATGTGTAGTTTCACAAACAGCTCTTCCTGCCATGGTTCAAGAAGAAGAACCATGCATTCCGCAGAAATATTATTTTCATGCCTGATAATGCACCGTCTCATGCTGCAAATAACATCTGCATCTCTGCCTGCTCATTTCTCGCTCTCCAACTTCAAAAATCCATAACTTTTTCATTTTTACGTGTACAGACCTGTGTGAGGGCTTATTTTGTGCGTAACAAATTTTACTTTCCCGTAATGTTATTTATATTAACATGCCGTGTACTGCGAAGCTGAAAAAAAATTCCAAATGTGGAAAAATTGAAAAAAACCCGCACGTGCGTCACGTTCTTGTGGGCTCAGTTTTTACGAATTTCACTCTTCGCTCCAAATAACACACCTACTTTATTCTTTGGTTCGGTGCGATCGCGGTGATACCAAATTTATATAGGTTTTGTGTTTTAATACATTTTCAAAAATTAAACGAATGTGTACAAAAAAGAAAAAAATTTTTTTGCCATTTTCTGACGCTAATAACTTTTTCATACTTTGGCGCACGGAGATGTGTGAGGGGTCATTTTTTGCGAAATGAGGCGACGTTTTCATTGCTACCATTTTGAGATCTGTGCGACATTTTGATCATTTTTTATTTCATTTTTTATGTTGTAAAAGGTGTAAAAGTCGCATTTCGGACATTTGGGCGCCATTTCCTGCCTCTGAGGTCACCGCCGCCCGTAACCGTTTTTATATTTTGATAGATTGGGCATTTTGGGACGCGGCGATACCTAATATGTTTGTGATTTTTACTGTTTTTTATGTTTTATATCCGTTCTAGGGAAAGGGGGGTGATTTGAATTTTAATATTTTATTAATTTTTTTTATTTTTTAAACTTTTTTTTTATTTTTTTTTTCACTATTTCTTAGACCATCTAGGGTACATTAACCCTAGATAGTCAGATCGCTCCTACCATATACTGCAATACTACAGTATTGCAATATATGGCATTTTTGCAGGTCATACATTACAATGAGCCACTGGCTCATTGTAACGAACCTGCATAAGCCATGTAGCCTCGTGTCAAAAGAAGACCTGAGGCTACCATGGTAACCGATCGCCGCCCCCCGATGACGTTCGGGGGCGCGGCGATCGTAATAAAGATGGCGGCGCGCGGGGTTGAAAGGGTTAATAGCCGCGATCGGTGCAAGCACCGACCGCGGTTATTAGCGGAGAGGGTTTTCTGCAAAATGCAAAAACCTCCACCTTTGTATGAAGAGGACTCATACAACCCTCTTCATACAACCCTTATACAACCCTTATACCTCTGCGCCGTAGAGCTACGGCGCAGAGCGTTAAGGGGTTAAGAACCTCTGGAGCATCATCAAAACGAGTGTCTATGATGGCAGGAGGCAGTTCTCATCAAAGTTCTGGGAGGGTATTCTGTGCTCATGCAAAACAATTGAAGCACAAACCATCCAAAACTGACAAATTAAAATGTACAAAAGTTCAGAAGCTCCTTTTGAACAAGGGGTCCTATGTGCAAATGTAACATTACCTAGAATACATTTTTGACTTGAAAATGGTCTGATTTCAGTTTGTAATAACCTGCTAATGCTCATGTCAGAAATGACCATTTTTTTTGTTCTTAAAAAAATATGAAAAAAGATTGAGAACTCTGCAGAAAAATACAGATAGGATAGAACGGGCGGCACTCACGCAAATCCTGTAAGATTGTAGTGGATTTGACTCCTCAAAAGCTGAGGAAATGTTCGATGGCCTCTCATTACCTTCTTTGTCAGATACCCATAGGCAAATAATAGATAATCCTATTACTCTACAGGAAGTGGAGGTTGCGATTAAAACCCTCAAACCTTCTGAAGCTCCTGGCTCTGATGGCTTCACAGGACTGTACTTCAAAAAGCTCAGTGCAATTTTGGGACCTCATTTGGCAAAATACTTTAACAAACTATTTAATGGATGCCTACCGCTACCATACTCTCTACAGGCTATAATCTCTGTTATACCCAAACCCAATAGAGACCACTCCTCATGTCAAAATTTTAGACCAATATCTTTGATTAAATGTAAATATTAAATTACTGACAAAAATTGTGGCTACCAAAATTAACTGATTTATCTCACATTATATTCACCTTGATCAGGTGGGATTCATACCAGGCCGTCAAGCGGGAGACCAGACCCGCAGATTGATTGACTTAATCTCCTTAGCAAGGAGTGGGTGGGGTAAAAAGCCGCTGGATAATATCATGTGCCTATCGCTTGACCTACATAAAGCCTTTGACTCTATAGATTGGAATTACCTGAGGTTTACTCTGGGTAAATGGGGCTTCGAAGATAAATTTATGGGTCGTCTTCAGGTTTTATATTGCTCTCCGTTGGCAAGAGTTAATGTAGCGGGTCACTTATCTACACCCTTCCCAATACTTAGGGGCACACGCCAGGGATGCCCCCTGTCTCCTTTACTTTTTGTATTAGCAATGGAACCCCTGGCCTATCTGATCAGGGCAAAAAGTAATGTGAGGGGCCTAGAGGTTGGAGGCGTGATGCATAAGTGTGCATTCTTTGCTGATGACATCTTATTGATGCTATCCTCTCCACTCACTTCTATTCCCAATCTACTCCAAATCTTAAAGGAATTTTCGGCTTTATCGGGTTTGAAAGTTAATCACGATAAATCTCTAGCTCTGAATATATCTGTACCCCCTGCCATGGCTAAACTCTTGCAGCTAAATTTTAACTTTCAGTGGAAGGAGGATAAGATTCCCTACTTGGGCATCTTTTTAACTCCCTCCCTTGACACCTTGACCGAGAAGGGACATGAATACGTGGGCAAACTTAAATATAATAAAATATTATTATGCCTCCAGGTTAGTGACCTTTCACAAAAAAGAAGCTTTGCCACTTTGGGCGCAAATTGAACAGTTTGCCTGTCCACAGATACCGATTGATGCCCTACCCTTGTTGAGACCCAGGGAAAAACTGCTGATTATGTGCCCACTCCTCTCTTCTATGCTTTCGATTTGGGATAAAGTCAAACGTAGCTATAGATTACAGTCTCCACATACTCCTGTCGCAAGAATATTAAACAATCCTAGCTTCACTCCAGGCCTTCAACATGGCCAATTTAAGTGGTGGACAGACAAGGGGTTGTACCGCATAGGGGACTTCTATGATAGACAAGGTCTTAGATCAAGGGAGTATTTTAAATCAAAATACGATATGCCAGAGGCAGAATCGTACAGATTTCAGCAGATATATCCTTTGTCTAAAAACAGCGGGTCTCCCCCACACTTTATCGAATATCTATCAAATCCTAAATCAATATGGGAAACTGGGCTACATGTTAGCATGGCAAAGCGACTTAAACAAATCCTTTTCTTTACGGGAAAGGCAGAATATGGCAGAAAATACAGCGAAAATCTCCAAACATGGCACTTGTTGAAGCAAATTATAAAGTATTACTTCGATGGTATCTAGTCCCAGTACGTATATCGCAAGCTGCCCCCACTTACTCTCCCCTGTGCTTTAGAGACAGTGGTACTAGGGGCACTCATTTCCATGTGTGGTGGGAATGTCCGAAGATTCGTAGATATTGGAGGCGCATTTATAATATGCTATACTCTATAACTATGATAAACCTGACACTCCCCCAGTCCAGCTTTACTCAACGAAAGGATCCCAGATATCTCCGCACCCACGAGGAGATTTGTGTCCCAACAGGACCCCCTTCCCTTTTTTTTTTTCTTCCTTAGTTTCCCCTCTCCCCCCCCCCCCCCTGTCGTATATTGGAAATAATATGCTTTGAAGAATTTAAATCGGATCCAGTGGGTCTATAACTCGTAACATGTGGAATTACCAGACCAACTAGGGTCTGAGAGATGTTATGTTAAATGCTCTTGTTGGCCTTTACTCTCCATCTCCTCCTTTCCCCCTCCCTTTTTATTTCTGTACCCCTTCAAAATTTAAATACAAATAAAAACATTGTGAAACAAATCCTGTACAATTAACGTTCCTCTTTATTAGATGCTCAAAAGGAAGGCTACAGACGTTTTTGCGCGGTTCACGCGCGTGGAGGCTGGAAGAAGCGTGAACTGCGTGAAACGGATGTAGCCTTCCTTTTGAGCATCATGCTCCACTCCCTAGCTGCTTGGTCCCATTTGTGATGATCGAGGTTGATATCTAATAAAGAGGAACGTTAATCTTACAGAATTTGGGTGAGTGCCGTCCTTTCTATCCTATCTGTATTTTTTTGCATGGACTGACTATTTTGGGAACTTGGCACCACAACAATCCTGACTATTGAAAACACCCTCAAGAAACCTTCCATTGATAACCAATCTTCTTTGAAATATATTATATTATATATATATATATTTATTGACGGAGGTGCCGCTATCATCTGCTTTTCTCTGATAGAAAAGGTTGAGAACTCTGCTGTGCATAATAATTTAGAACATGCATTTTGAGTGTTTTTTTTTTTTTTTTTTTTTAAATATACTGTTAGGCAGTTTGTTCAAAAACATTTCAATTATACTCGAATGGTTGGTGACTGAAAAATTACAATGACTAAATATATACGTATTTTAACTGTACATACCAGCACTAAGGGGTAATGTGATTGTTGGCTTCTCCTCCAGTTGATCTGGGGATCTGGGACTTCTTGTGGGTTCTGAATATAATGAAACCGGAGACATCTGAGAACTAGAGGATATATCAACCTCTTCCTATTGTGAATAGATTAAAACAAAACTTTCATTAGAACCTCATAGATGGCTTCTATGCTTGAATATTATCTTATGAGAGACTTTTATTCACAAACCACAAAACATCCTACGTAAAAAGTGTAAAAGCCTTAGACAAGTCACTATAAACCAGTGCTTAAATGGGTTGTGTCACCATAGCAGAAATACATACTCTAGCTCAGTATACTTTCAACATTTACTGTTATTAGAAAATATGCAGCCTTACTGAGCTATTCTGCTGTAAGGTGACTGCTGGTAGCTATGTCCCGTCCTGCCTGCCTTGTCCCCTGGCCGAGTCTGCGCAGAAGGAATCACCTTCTTCTGGTCTGTTTACATATCTGACTGCAGATTCCTCCACTGCCTCAGACTGAAGGAGACCAGCTGACAGGGAGCAGCCAATGGGAGTGAGGGGGAGGGGGCCGAATGAGCTGTGCAGCCGAGTGCAGTGTGGTCTGTACTGAATGTGTCAGTGATAACATCAGACTTCACCAGAGCAAACAGGGACACATTAAAGGTAAATACACCCAGGAATACAGAGGGTCCATGCAGATCACAGTCTGCCCCTAACATGGCTGTAGCTCTAACATATTGCAGTGTAGCAGCTCTTTCCTTCCCCTCCCCATGTAGCCACCATTAGTCAAAACAAGTAAAGGAGCTGAGCCCTGAGCTCACTTCATCTCACATATGTCCTGCAGCCCTCCTCCTGTAAGTCCTGACTACTGAGCATCCCTCTCTACTACCCTGCTGTCCTACAAAGAACCCCTGTCCCTGACTAGCAGGAGACCATCCAGAGGTCAGCAACACGTGAGTGTCTGTCCGTCCATCTCCTACATCTATCTGTCCATCCCCTATCTATCTCATATCTATCTCTCTATGCATCTATCTAACCTATGAATCTGAGGCACGGGGGAATCGTGGTAACACCCCATAGAACCCTTCAGGCTCATTAACAGCATTTTAAAAGTTGATATTAGAAGTAAGGAGGCCCTGGATAACAAATATAAGAAGATACCACAGTCCCGGTGCCTGGATCTATAAGTAATGTCTATGGTTTATCAGAATGGATTAAGATGGTAGTTGGTAGTGGAATCTCCTATCATTACCTATTCTGGCTTCCTATTCACACACGTTTGGTATCATTATACAGACACAGGCACTCTCTACCTTTTCTGTGTACTGCCAGAATTCCAAATGTGGTGAAATTAGCAAAAAAAAAATGCACCACTATTGCATTTGCCTCACTTTCTTGAGGAGTCGGTTTTTACGACTTTCACTGTGCGCTCCAAATAACACCTCTGCTTTATTCCCACCCCCATAGTGTGTGTGTATATATATGTATAAATATAGATCACAAGTTAGTCCTCAGTATAGTATATATATATGTTATATTTTATGAGAAAAAATATTTATAAAAGCTGTCTATATTGCCCCTCGCAGCCAATCCTAGCTCATATTTAATTTTTTTTATATGTGCTTGAAAAACGTATATCTTAGCTGTTATTGGCTGTTATATGTATCTCACATATACAGTGGTGAAAGGTGAACGAAACAGTGTCATGGCTTTGGTGGAGGAGACATGGCGTTTCTTTAGCAGAATCAGCTGTAGTAAGTCTAGGGACTACTTTAACACATCAGGTGGAAGCATACCCTATGAGAGAGAGACACCTGTAAAGCATTATAGGACTTGTGGTTGAACTGCCTCTGTCAGTGCCGTGCATGTGCCTGGCTAGGCCCCTCCCACATCTGCTTTTCTGTGACACAGAATAGATGCTGCACAAGCATCAAAATAACAAATAAAAAAAGTATTTATAATTCCAGGTAACCATTATAAATAGATTTTTGAAATATTTTAACCTCTTTGGGAGCTTTTTGAAGTAATTAGTTTCGTGGCATAACCCCTTTAACACACACAAGATCCCCGGGATTACAACAGTGGCACCGGGTAATTTTAAAATGTAACTGTAGTTTATAACGTTTTTTCCTATAGCTGTAAACTATGATTTTTCCAATATAAATTTATTACCTTATTGCAGTCATTTGCCAGCTAATCCTCTCCTTTCTGCCTGCCTTAGCCTTCCCTTAACTCCTTCCTGGATATGCCCTTTTATCGTTTTCATTTTTCACTTCCCACCTTCAAAAATCTGTAACTTTATTTTTCCATGTAAAGAGCTGTGTGATGGCTTGTTCTCTGTCTAACAATTTACACTTTAATGTGATGGCATTTAATATTCCATGCTTTGTACTGGGAAGCAGGAAAAAAAATGCAGTAAAATTGGAGAAAAAACGCATTTGCAACGTTTTCTTGCAGGCTTGGATTTAACAGATTTCAATTTCCCACCCTAAATGACATGTCTACTTTATTCTTTGAGTCGGTTTGCTCACGGGGATAACAAATTTGTATAGGTTTAATAATGTTTTCATACACTTACAAAAATTAAAACCTCCTGTACAAGAATATTTTTTATTTTGTTATCTTCTGGAGCGAATATCTTTTTCATACTCTGATGTCCGGAGCTGTGGGTGGTATCATTTTTTTTGCAACTTATTCAATCCCTTTATTTTTAGGACTGTACGGCCTTTTGATCATTGTATTGAATTTTTATATATTTTTTTAAATGGCAAAAAAGTGCCATTTTCAACTTTAGGTGCCATTTTCCATTACAGGGTTAAACGCTGTGAAAGAACGTTGTTATAGTTTGATAGATTGGGTATTGCCACGTCTGAAAATGCCCCATGTATTTATGTTGACTATATTTATATCAGTTCTAGGGAAAGGGGGCAATTTGAATTTTTAGGTTTTTTTAATACAATTTTTTTGTTCTTTTTTAATTTTTCCTATTTTTCAGACCCCTAGGGTACTTTCCCCTAGGTTGTCCGTCTGATCCTACCATATACTGCCATACTACAGTATGGGGATTTTCCTCCTCATTCATTCATAAAACGAGACAGCTTCGACTGATCGCTGCCAGCGAGTAACTGTACCTTAATTACAGGCATTTTTCTGATATACAAATTAGCTTTTGAGATGTATGTCTGGTGTTCATGATTCTTCTCTCTTTCAGGCTGGCAGTGAACCACACCACATTATTCTTTAAATCCCTGCCTGGCCTCCTTGTACTTAGGGACAGTCTGCTAATATTCAACTACAACTATGTACAGTTGAGAAATATTGTGTAATTTTTTTTTTACACAGTGCCTTGTGTTACATTTATGACATTTGACCAGTGACATCTTTAGCCTAAGAATAGCAAACTGTACATGATGTATGTGATTACATGAAATCACAGCAGACTCTATGGAAGCCCCAGCGTAGTTAGGCGCGGCCTGTGACTGCATCACATATTCAGTTTTTCAGATGCAGTTTTGATGTCCAAACGAGGAATGGAGTAAAAGTAGGAAAAACAAGCAGCACCTTTCAATTATTTGTCTCAGCCCATTAACACCATAACACCTGTTTTGGCTTCAAAAATTCTATCTGAAAAACTGAACTTATGGCTACACCTTAAAGTTTTATGCAAATGACCCGAGAGTGGTCAATGAATCATTATCATATTTATCAGTCAGCTTATTCATGAGTGGGTGACACAGCCACACCCACAGTGCTTGACTGACAGCCTGTATAATGATGGGACACTCCTAGTGCAGGATGCCTCTATGTGCTGCCTGATGCTGGTGGACGAGCCCCCTGCAGCCCGTGTATGTATTTAACTGCTCCAGGATGCAGCCAAAAGTATAGCAGAACACAGCATGTCAGGTGCTCATGTAGCTGATGTCTGTCTCTCATATGTGTTTGGGAAGAGCATGTAGGCAGATAAAGCACAAACACTAGCAATGTTTTACTAATGCATGACGCACAGACATGAGCAGGGAGAGGAGAGGGGAGGGGTAATAGGGAAGAGATCACTTTCTCCATGTGCCAAGACTCATTCACATACAAAAGGAAATATGATTTTAGATTATTCTATAAAATAGACTAGATAAAGGCTAGGATGAAATACATGTGAGCTGCTCCAATAGGTAGTGGTGAGAGAATTAGTTAGAGACCTGATGACAGTCCTTTAAGGCACTCTAGTTGCTAAGAAGAATGTTAAGGTGACATCTCTGTTGTACCATATTAATGCCGAGAAGAGGCTTCAGCCTGTGATTCTTTGTCCTTATTGACGGGCTGCTTGTGCTAATGCATGTAACAGTGCCCTTTGCTGATGCATACTTCCCAACCGTCCAGGTTCGACGGGACATTCACGGTTTATGGGCTCTGTCCAGTTATGACGGGCGGCTGGGAGAATGTCATGGGTCGCCCCCTCTCCCCCGCCTCCTCCTGGTCCTGTAGATAAGAACTGAAGAGCAGCCGAAGCATCAAAGACTGGAGGAGGCGGGATCAGCCCCTGCTATGTCCTCACATGGTGTTTGCTTCACGAGTCTTGTGAGGAGGTAGTTTCGCCCCCGGCTGGCCCCGCCCCCTCGCTGAGTCAGTCGGAGCCCGGGAGAAGAAATTACTGCAGCGGGGGAAAGAGGAAAGGTAAGAAACAAGGGGTTTTTTTTAATGCCAGGAGACAGGGGGCCCGAAGGGAGAGAAAGCTGTAGAGGAGAAGGAGGCGGCTGCGGGACAAGAGGAGAAGGAGGCGGCTGCGGGACAAGAGGAGGAGGCGGCGGAAGGAGCAGAGGAAGACGGAAGCTGGCGGCAAACTATAGTGAACTGCTTATCAAAGCCAATTAGAAAAGTGCTCATTTCTGCTTAGCACAGAGATAGGCAAAAGTTTTTGAACATTACAGTTACTCTACAAGTGCCACTTAAAAACTAAGTCATCTAAAGTAAGAGAACACCATGTGTATAAGCACTTATCTGCGTTGTATTCTCCATGTTTTGGCTCAATAACAGATTCAAATAACTGATGAAATAACTGAGCTAAGAAAGGGCCCTAAGATTAGCAGAATGCTCACAGAATTGCACATAAAGTCCATAATGCTTTAAAAGAAAATACATCAGTACAATTCAGTGCAAAAAAAAATGTATGAGTACTTTATTCACCCAGAGTGCAAATAAGGCTACATTTCTGTTCCCATTCAGGAAGCCATTTAGGATTCACAAGGGATCCTAAATAGGAACGGAAACATAGAATTTGTTTACATCCTTATACCGTATATACCCGAGTATAAGCCGAGACCCCTAAATTTTACCACCAAAAACTGGGAAAACCTATTGACTCGAGTATAAGCCGAGGGCGGGAAATGGATTGGTCACAGACCCCCCCCCCCCCAGTATATAGCCAGCCAGCCCTCTATAGTATACAGCACTGCCCAGCTTGCCCCCAGTAGTATACAGCACTGCCCAGCTTGCCCCCAGTAGTATACAGCACTGCCCAGCTTGCCCCCAGTAGTATACAGCACTGCCCAGCTTGCCCCCAGTAGTATACAGCACTGCCCAGCATAAAAAAAATAAAAACTTAAATACTCACCCTCCGGTGGCCGCGATCTGCAGCGCTGCTCCCCCGATGTCCGTGCGGGTCCTATTCTGGCTTCCGCGCCCGTCTTCCGTACATCGCGCTGGGCGCCACCAATGCCGTTTCCCGGGGCGCCCAGCGCGATTTACAGGAGCCAGAAGAGGACATCGGGGGAGCAGCGCTGCAGATGAGGACATCGGGGGAGCCAGAAGAGGACATCGGGGGAGCAGCGCTGCAGGGGGCCACCGGAGGGCGAGTATATAAGTTTATTATTTTTTAAGTATTTTTTAACTCGTTGTGACTCGTGTATAAGCCGAGGGGACGTTTTTCAGCACATGTTTTGTGCTGAAAAAAATCGGCTTATACACGAGTATATATGGTAATTTTTGCATTGAATTGTTGGTGTGCTGCCGTTTAACTATACACATCAACTAAATACATGTAATGATATGAAAGCATTGACAGAACAGATTTTGGAGGGTGCCATAAAAAATTCCTTACTGGTACATATTGAGCGGTGGAGAGTGGGGAGTCAGCAGGCAGTGGAGACTGCACAAAACAGTTGGAAGACGCAGGTGACAATGGTTCTGGCTTAATGTCTCCTAGTGGAAAAAAAAAAATAAAACACAATGAAAGACGAACAAAGAGTAAGAAGTGGATGCATCCACACGTTCATTTTTTTTCAGATGCAGTTTTTCATGTCCAAACCAGGAGTGGAGTGAAAATAGAGGAGGAGGAGCCGCTTCTTTCAATGATAAGGCCTCATCCACATCTGTTTTAGGATCCAAAAGCTGCATCTGAAAAACTGAATGTGTGGATGCACCCTGAAGCAAATTAAATTAGTTTAAAATACATAATAACGGAATGAAAAGACCTTTACAGACTATGCCACAGTCAAAGTCATAGCTAAAATGACCAAGAAAGAAAAAAAAAAAATATATGAAAAAAGTGAAAAGTGAATGTGACGCATTAGGGTAGACAAGTGCCAGACAAAAATACTGGCCTCTGCAGGTGAGGTCTGCACAGACCGTGGTGCAGCATAATAATGTACGGTCAGTCAGACTAGTTATATAAATATATTCCAAGTCTTACAAAAGTGATCAAAAGATCGCTACACCAAACACCAATAATAGATTAACAATTATCAGATGTCTGCTGCATCAGTTTCCACTTTGTGACGTGTGTTAATGGGTTGTAGCTGAGGGGTTGAGAATGCCCATCTTGCTTGAGACTCCACAAGGAGAGGGAAAAAAAAAAAAGCTAAGATTTTTGCGAATCCATTTGTAAAGTTTTTGAGATGACACTAACAAGTACCAAATAAAGAGTTGCCGAAAAATTGGATCTTAGGCCTGGTTTACAACCTTTCCATTTAACCTAGATCTTCCTTAACACCTTCACGACTGACATACGGCTGTCTGAAAAGCAGAAAATTTAGAACTTTTAAAATGAATGATTTTTAAAATGTTTTCCCAAATAAACACAAAAGATATGAAGAAAATTGTCCTATTAATTTGAAATACGATGTGTGACGAGAAAACAAAATCTTTTTGTCCACCACGTAGAAGAGACCGCCCACTGGATCAGCGCCCACCTAGAGCCCAGGCTGTCTGTCGGAAATCGGATCCTTTATTGCAAAAATGATTACATGTGACATTACACACAAGGAGTGGAGTCTTACTAAGGCCTGTTGACACAGAGGGGCTGTGGAGGTGGTGGGGGTCTTTGCCCCCTGTTGGGTCTTCCAAGTGCTCCTTCTCACTGAAAAGGCCCGGCAAGCAACAGGCCTGTTGATTAAGTCATTTTGCCAGTTCTCATATCTAGGCACAGGTGCTCAGCTGCCTGTATTGCCTTACCAAATCCCCATTAGGAACTCCCAGGTGCTTCCTGTGATTCAATGACACCTTTGGAAAGTTTGTTTCCATTTCTTAGTTCCTTAGTAGGAGTCTTTTTTTTCTCTTCTTGTTCCTCTTGGTCTTCCTGAAAGAGTCTCCCATACCCTCTCCCTAAACCTATCACCTTCCCCCCTCTGCCTCCTAGCCGCTCATTGTGAGCCTGTATTATGGATTCTAACGTAAAAAGTCTATCTGGGGGAATTTTTGGAGGAGTTGAGCTCTTTCAGGAACAGATCTTGATATTGGGGGTTAACTTTGCCATATCCCCTAAACTAGATGTTGCGGGGGGGGGGGGGGGAACACAAGGGGGGCATGGTGAAATGAGACAAGTGCCATGCCATGGACTGACCATTATGGTGGGAGTCAAACTGTGCATTATATTGATAGATGATGCACAAGTTCTCATTTCCCTGATATGCAACAGAACTGCATCTGGACAGCAGAGTCCCCTCATCACCAATCAAGGTAATCGCTCATAATCCTCCATATGTGAATTCAAATCAAGTTTGCCTCTCCCTACCGCCCCCTTCTTCTACTCTCGCTGATTATCCACTTTAAAATTGAAAGTCTGCATCCCTCTTCCTCCCTCCTGTCTTGAGTGCTCTTTGCACATGGCAAGTAATAGGCTGCTAACTGCGCAAACTTTGCTTGCTGTGGTCAGCAAGAATAGAAAAAAGGTGCAGGAGGAGGATAATGAGCAATTACCTTGAGTGCTGAGGAGGGGTCTCAGCTGCATGGACTACACACTAAGCTGAAAGCTCGCAGGGGAGCCAGGTAAAGTTAAGTATAATTTATTTCTTTAACCACAAAAGTTAGAGATTTTGTAAAAACAGTTTTGGGCTGCACCCAATATTTTTTTTCCATGGACCAGGCCAGGGTAACCCCCTTCACCACGATGCATGGGGGGGGGGGGGGAGAATTATTCTCAAACGTTAATCCAGTTTCTATTCGTCCACCATGATGGACCCACCTGGAGGATGACCCCTTTATCTTTGTACCCCAACCCTGCATCCACACTCCAGTGACTACCAAATAACTACACCGGCAGTGGACGCAACCCAATTTTATTGCATGTTAAATCACAAATATACTACAGCAAGCACCTTACACATGGGTGAGAATATGGGTGGAGCCATCATGGTGGACCAATGGAAACAGAATTAACGGTGAGAATAATTCGAATTTTTCATGGCATCCCCATCTGGAGTTCCTTGGTATTTTAGATATCTAATCTATAATGTTTCACAAAGGTAGACTGGCTTGACCACGTTGCTGCTCTACATATTTCGATAACTGATGCCCCTCTTTTCTCAGCCCAGAAGGCTACCATTGCCCAGGTTGAGTAGGCTTTAAGTGTCCCTGGAACTGCTAGTTTTTGGGAATCATAAGCTTCTTTGATAATGGTCTTTAACCATCTTGCTATGGAAGCCTTAGATGCTTTAAGGCCTCTGTTTTTCTCACTAAGCTGTAGCAGAATGTTAGAGTTCTTCGGCCATGGCTGGGTCTTTTCCCAGTTAAAAAAAAAATAAATAATAAGAATCCTTCTGACATCCAGGGAGTGCCATTTCCTTTCTTGTGGAGATTTTGGATTCTGACAGAAGGCATGTAAGATAATTTTTTGTTTCCGATGGAAACTTGAAGCGACCTTTGGAATAAAATTTTTATTAAGCATTAAATAAGCTCTCCTCCGATATTTTCAAGTAAGGCTCTTTGGTGGAGAGAGCCTGTATTTCCCCTAAACACCTGGCTGACATTATGGCTATTATGAATGTTAATTTTAAAAGTTAACTCTCTAATATTTGCCGACTCTATAGGTTCGAAAGAAGGACCAGTAAGGTAGTTTAAAACTGTAGAAATCCCATTATCTATATCCCAACTAGGAACAGATGTCCTAAAGGTAGGTTTGAGTCTAGTGGTAGCTTTTACAAACCTTTTAATCCACTGGTGTTCAGCCAATTGCTTACCAAACAATGCGCTTAAAGGGAACCGGTCACCAGGAGACCCATTTTTAGCACTCCCCCCAGAGCATAGTACATACACTACCAAAGTGTTTTTGTATAAAAAAAAAAAAAAAAAAAATAGGTTTTACAGAAAAAAAAAAAAAAAGATATGTTATATTGTACCTTTCATTAGCATCTGCTGTGTGACTAGGCAGTTGCCAATTTGGAGGGGCTGGAAAGGAGCAGTTTCCCCCCCACCCTTGGTTAACATGTGCCTTTTCAAATATATGAATAACTCCCCACACTCGGGATTGGCTGTAAAGGAGCAGGGGCCGTCGCTAAGCCAAGTGATGGGTGTTTTCATATATTTGAAAAGGTCACATGGAGGAGCTGAATCCCAAGGGTGGAGGGGAACTGCTCCTTTCCAGCCCCTCAAAGCTATTAAACTCTTGGATGCCATACATAAATGTAGAAGTAGCTTCGTATAGTGCTTACGCATATTACGTGGGGGTACATTAAGGAGATATATCAGAGGATCCAATGGCACACCAGAACCGAACAGTCTCCCTGACAAATCCATTACAGTACGGTACTGTAAGAGGGCAAGTCCAGAAAATTTGATCTACTCCTTTTTGGCATATAGCCGGAATTACTGGGTTAAGCGTATACAATAATGCAGGGGTGTGGTACCAGTGCATCAATATTTTATATTGTGTTTCCTGAAGAGTCCCCATTTCTGTGTAAGTTGTAGAAAGACCTAGTCATTTAGACAGCACTCGATTGATTGTCTGGTTGATTGTCTTCCTGCCGAGATAGTATGCCATTCCATTTTCTTCCCCTTTCAATTGGACTGACGATAGTGACAGGACATTGTCTTCCACCCAGTAGAATATCTTCTCCGATAGGATAAAGATCTAGATTTTTTTGTCCATCCTCCTTGATGGCGAAGATATGCCACCATAGTGACGTTGTCGGACTAGACCTTTATATGACATTAGTAGGTCTTGGTGTTTTTCAGGGCATCCCACACTTCTCCGAACTCTCGATAGTTCAAGGATCGGGTTTTTATTGAAGGGGGCCATTGCTCCTGGGCGATAGAGTCCTCCAACTTCGCACCCCATACGGATAGACTTGCGTCTGTCTGGACAACTACAAAATGCCCAAGATGGTCCACCAATTCATGGATTTCTTGATGTGAAGAGGAATATTGAGCTTGTGATGGAGAGGAGCTAGATTTTTGTTCCAGGATGTCAGAATCAAATTTTGCAACCTGCAGGAGTGGCCTTGGCTCCACTGGACTGCTTAAATACAAGCTGTCAAATGCGCCAAAATCTTCACTGCTTCTCTTACGGAGAAGATATCCTTCTCCTGAAATTTCTTTATCTGGAGGATCAATTTTGTCTTGGGTCCGCCACAATGCTGATGCCGGCTCAGCTCTGGATCAGAGCGGAACTGGCATCGGGATACACAGGGTGCCAGCTGTAGCCCACAACCGACATCCCAGTGTAACTCGTTAAATGCCGCAGTCTGAGTATTGCAGAGTATTGACATGAATAATCATCTGATTGCTTGTTCATGTCCCATGGTAGAACTTAAAAAAAATTTAAATAAAAAGTAAAGTAATAAATCAATAAAAATGCCAATAAGGCCCATAACATATAAAAAGAGACACATAACCCCCCAAAAAAGTCTAAATCTTAACACAAACCCCACACATATATAGTATCACCACGTCCATAACAACCTATAGAATAAAAGTAAATAATTATTGAACCCGCACGATGAACACCGCAAAAACATAAAACCCTCCAAAAATGATGTTTTTTACCTATTGAATGCCCCAAAAAAATGCAATAAAAATAAAAAGTGATAAAAAAAATTTAAAAAAAACATGTTGCAAATTACAACATGTGCCACAAAAAACAAGCCATCAACCAGCTCCATGCCACTGCCACTTGGAAGACGGCAATGCAAAAATGATACATTTTTCCCCACATCAGTGTTTTATTTGCCAAATGTAGTAAAACGTAAGAAAAAATATACAATATGGTTATCCCCGTAATCGTATCAACCCATAGAATAAAGATGAAATGATTATTAGGTTATATGGTGAACACCAAGAGAAAAAAGATCCTGAAATTTCAACAATAGCGGATACCAACCCCAAAATGGTAACACTGGAAAAAGCATCTCATCCCGCCAAAAAAATGCTGTCACATGGCCCCAATAACAAAGAAGCCCGCCCCCGCGCAGCCCGCCTGGACTTGACTCTGCCGGCTATTGCAAAGAGAAGATGGAAGAAGAGCCGTGACGTGGATTAGGAGCAGGGGCGACGGAGGGTGAGTATTAAGTTTAGTTTATTTCATTGACTCATGTATAAGCCGAGGTGAGGTTTTTCAGCACATTTCTTGTGCTGAAAACTCAGCTTATACACAAGTTTATACGGTATTTAAGTGGTAAATCTATCTGCCTGATAACGAAATGATTTCAAAAAACTCAAAATTTTTTCTTTTTTGTAAATAAACACAAAGCTTATCAGCCAAAATTTACCGCTAAAATGAAGTACAACATGTGAGGAAAAAACAATCTCAGAATCGTTTTGATAAGTAACAGTGTTCAAAAGTTATAACCATATAAAGCGAAGCATGTCAGAATACAAAAAATTGGGCTGAGCCTTAAGCTATAAACTGCCTGCATCCTTAAGGGGTTAAATACACCAGTGTTAGAGATTTTTATCTAGGGTCTAACCTCCCTTATCAGTTGTACAGGCAACTTTCAAATTAACCCTTTCATGGTTGTCCTGGTACCAGGAACTTGAGCATAAAACCAAGACACGTCAGTCTCTTAGTGTATATAAAGATCTTCTCCTTCTTTTAATCTCTCAAATGCATAATACCACAGACAAAAGAGACATCAAAGAGGTGTGAATAAAATGCTGAAATGCTATTGGCCATAATGAATTTACCAGCACATTTCTCAGAAAAGGCTAATAGACCTTGTTCCCAGACATGTTTATACTAATTTCCCTGAGAAGACAGAGATATACTGTCTCCAAAATCATAATATAATGCAGCGTGAAGGACAGACTGGCATCTCATTAAATGTCAAAGGGAATTAGTTGGCAGGCAAGCAAACAGGTTACATAAAATGAAGCTTGAATCATGACATTAACTGGACAGTGCTTTGACCCCCAGCATGACCCTTGGCTAATACTTAAAATAGCGGACAGACCCTTATTCTGGGATTTCTTAAGTCAAGATGGCGTACGAAACCAGTGCAATCTCCTTAACACCAGCAGCTCTATTATTATTTTTTGAAAAGGTTCTCGGAGATGACAAAATTGCAAATGGAAGAGCTTTGTATTGGTAAGGCATCACTGCTCCCGCTGGAGAGTATACCGCAAAACTGAAGAACCTCTTAGATGGCACATGGTAATAAGCATCTTAGAGATCGATACTACACATGTAAGCCTCTGGATGTATTTGAGCGATTGCTGAACTTACGGTTTCCATCTTGAATCTTCAGCATTCACCCACAAATGAAATGTCCTCAGCAGAGCCCCCCCCCCCCCCCCAATAAAAAAAAATTCCCAGCAGCACCACCACTACTAATACGTATCCACCAAGAGGACATCTCTCTCTCTATATCTATTTGTGGTACATACAATTCGGTACTGCTGATAATTGTAGATGGCCCCATAGCAGTTGGCCTCTTAAGATTTTCTCAAAAGTCAAGATGGTGCCCAGTCAAAGCCGGAAATAGGCTGGAGTGCTTCATTCATAGAAACTACGTACCAGTAAGTTGTTGACCAGGAACATCCCATGGATAAGAATTCCATGACATCAGATCCACTGTAAAATCAAGATTATCCAAATTTGTGCCCTGCAAATACATGAAAGAAAATCTTCAAATTAATCCGTTACATACCAGAGGAAACTCCTTAGGTACGATTGTGCCATGCAGTCTCAGGAAATTGGAACTTGACATAACATAAAATGGGTCCCTTTGTTTACTTACGTTAGCGGAGCACTGCTGATCTTCAAAAAAGTCATCAACATCTACTAAATTACTCAATTCATCAAACAACGAAGAATCTGTAATAAAAAAAAAAGAAATATACTTACACATTAAATACGCACATAAAAGTAAAACTGAAAAAAAAAACAGCAAAGAAACCAGTAAACTGGCATTTTAAGGCAAGAAAAAAAAAAAAAGGGATTGATGAGAGTAAATTAGCATTTTTTTCTCCATTTCTCCATTGACTGGAGAATTGTGGCCAACATATTTCAGAGCCATAAAAGTGGTATTTTAAGTTTCAAAAATCTCATCTTACCATAGGTGATTAAAATCACATCAACAGGGACAAACATTTGTGCCACTAATATCCTTTTTAAACATTGGGCGCACTCAACAGTGTCCAAATTTTAGATAAACCGGACAGTGATGTTACATCCATTCTATAAACTGTGTCCAATAATAGACCATATACAAAGTTTTCTTTTAAACAAATATTTTCTTTACTTCAATATCAACAAGTATATATTATTAACAATTCCATTACAGTAATCTTCATGACTTTATGCACAACAACAATGATGGCTTGTTACATAGTGTAAGCATAGAAGTGTCGGGGGGGCGTGGCCTAGACGCTGATGGGGGCAGACGTGTAGCCTTGCAGCTCCGTCACCTCTCCCCACATATCAAATTGCAGCCAGCACCATCCGGTACCTGATAGGACAAAAGCACCCTAAGAAGCCACAGACCACCTCCACAGCTCCGGTGCCCGCTTCGGGAGGCAGAATGGAGCAGTTTGTGACCCGCGGCGCCATCTTTCCCGCCACGTGCCTCCGGCCACCAGCTCCCAGCAGTGAGCCGCAGCAGGTTTGAGACCTCCTCCGGATTAGGTATACGCTCCCGATCCTCCCCAGCAGTACAACGCCAGCTCCAGTTGCTGCCGGAGCCGACAGGGGAACAGATGTCGCCGCGGGCCCCTCCAGAGAATGAGGCCTATGGGCCTGCCTCCACGGCGGGATCAGCAGATGGCGACCCGGACTGGCCTGCGCTCCCAGCCCCCTCAGCGCCCCTGCCACAACGACAGCTGCAGACACCAGGTGAGCGAGCCGCAGCCATGTCTCCCCAGGGCATAGCTTCACCTACACAGCCTGAGAGAAATGGCGGTCAGCCACTAACACATTGCGCAAAGTTTTCACCAGAGGCCATTAACTCCTCAGAGATGTGGGAGGAAGAAGATTCAGAAGAGGATTTGGGGGCCACATCTGTCACAATTTGCACATGACATTTTAAGCACGGGGTCTGTCTCATTAACCACTTCAGTTCCTCCTGATGAAAATATTAATCAGCTTCCTGCCGCTATGATCGAGTTTATGCACACCCTTCCAACAAAGAAGGACTTTCAACAACTAATCTCAGAGGTAGCCGAGACATGCTACTCTGAGATATCTGCGGTTAGACAAGATTTACATCATATTGCAGCAAGGGTTGAAACCCTAGAAGGTGAGCACTACGTCACTCGCCAATATGTTTCCCAGCTACAAACTACAGTGACTGAGCATTCCGAGGCCATGAGGAGTATGCAACGCCACCTTGAGGACCTGGATAACCGGGGTAGGCGTAACAACGTCAGGGTCCGGGATCTGCCTGAAAAGGTGTTGAACGCAGAAATTCCACAGGCTCTAAAGTATATCTTTAATGGGCTATTAGGAGCTCCAGCGACAAACAAGATAAAGTTGGATCGAGCACATAGGGCGCGCCGTCCTAAGGGGCTTTCTTCTCAGCCAAGAGATGTCATATGCTGTATACATGATTTTACATTAAAACAGGCGATCGTGGCCAAAGCCAGGGCTGCCAAAGACCTGGAGTTTGAAGGGGCCCGTGTGCAGCTATATCAGGACTTGTCCTGGATCACATTACAGAAGAGAAGGCACCTACGTCCCCTCCTGGAAGTGCTCCGTGAAGCACATTTACCGTATAAATGGGGATACCCCTTCGCCCTCACCGTCAGGAAGGATGGGACTACTTCACTTTTACGCTCTTTCATGGACCTGCCCGCTTCTGCAAAGAGTTGGGCATTACGGAGCCCCAACTGCCAACCCCATCACCTTCACCGGCTTGGCAACCAGTGCGTCAAAAGAAAAGGCGTTTACGGGGGATCTAGATCCCCGTCTGACCGGCCTACAGCAGCGATATAGCTGCTGAGAGGGCTGAGCGATATAGCTATTGTTTCTGAAAAATGGTGTTTTGTAATTATCTTCTTTCCCATCAGGTTCTGTGAAGACGGGTTTAATCCCACAGTGGTGGTTCTACACGAGTAGAGGTGGAATATTAACGTGAGGGGAGGGTGGAAGGGGGGCAGATGGCTGCCACGGGTTCTGTCGAGTGATGGTTTACCCACCACTATATGGGAGTTGTGTCAGTGCTGTGTCCCCTTATGGGACACTGTTAGTCCGTTACAGGACGATTGGCCCCTGAAGGAGTTCCCTGAGGCCGGGCGCCCTTGACCTGGACCATTTGATGACACTATGTTTGTCTTTGTCACCTTTTTGTCATGTTTTTCCCTTCCTCTCGGAGCTGTGAATATGGACGATGGTCTTTTACTACACCGGCTGGTCCGGCAAGTAACGGTTGGTGCTGTTATCACATCCAAATTGTGGTGAGTAAGCATGACCCAAGCATTTGTATTACAATTACACTATCCCAATGGTTAACTGTGTTACATTAAATGTGAAAGGCCTTAACTCTAATGTTAAGCGCCGTCTACTACTGAGAGAGCTTCGACTACTGAAGGCAGAAGTAGCTTTTATACAGTAGACTCACTTTGACCGAGCAGGGAATTTTAACTTTGCCAGACATTATTTTCCACATGCCTTTTCTGCATTTCATGACCGTAAAAGAGCAGGGGTGACAATACTCCTATCAGATACATGCCCTGTGACAGTTTACGCTCAGCAATTAGACCGGGGGGGGGGGGGGCAGGTACATTATTCTGGAAGGGATTCTGGAAGGGAAACCCAATTATACCATCTAAAATATATGCACCTAACACAGCCTAAATCCCCTTTTTGCGGAGGATACTGCGCAAACTGCAGACACTCTCTCCGGCGGCGATACTGATAGGGGGAGATTTTAATATGACCTTCCCAACAACAATATATCGCCTACCCATGACAGGTGGTCCTGCATCTGCCACACAGGGTCGAGTAGCTAGGGAATTCCGTAAACTTATCCGACTACACTCATTGTATGATCTCTGGAGGATAGATCACCCAGGCGAGCGCACCTTCTCTTCTCACACCATCACAAATGTCACACGCGAATTGATTACTTGTTTTGGGAACATTATAGCCCACAGTCTTCTGGGTTCAACAGACATTGGCACCATTTCGTGGTCCGACCACGCGCCAGTTTCTGTAACCCTCACACGCTCACTGAAGCCCACCAAGATTAGTAGATGGCGACTAAATGAATCACTGGTCAAGGAGCCCATATTACGGGAACAGATTAGGGCTGCCATTCATGCCTTCTATGACAGGGAGGAGCACTCTTCCTTTTCGAAAGAGGCGTTATGGGAGGCGCACAAGGTAGTAGTGTGGGGAGAATGTATGGCAGTATCTGCAAGGGTGAAAAAAACAGCCTCGGAATACTACAAGAAAATTCTACATACAATTAAGGACCTAGAAGCCAAAATGTTATCCTTGCCAAGCACGGTACATTTAAGGGCACTAGTGGCAGCAAGGGCTAAATTACGGGATTACGCCTACCAGAAAATAGAAAAATTACTAACGTTCTCGAAACAGAGATATTATGAGAAGGGTAATAAAGCGCATACGCTTTTAGCGCGACTATTGTCGGAAAGGCATACCAACGGTACCCCTCAAGCCAAGAAATTGCACACCTGTTTAGGGCCTATTACATTAAACTATACGCGCTGCCCAATAATCTCCCCTGTGACGAGAATAAGAAGTGAGACTTTTAGAAATCTTACTTGTCCGTCTGCCAGTTACCGAAATTATCGGATGCAGCAGTGGCTACCCTGAATGCCACCATATCAAAGGAGGAGTTAGATGAAGTGATTAAGATGCTTCCTTCAGGAAAATCCCCCGGGCCAGATGGACTTATCTGTATTATAAAGTCTACCTGGAAGATCTAGCCCCTTATATGTTGTCTCTGTTCAACGCTTTTCTAGAAGGAACCCTCCCTTGCCGCGATACGCTGGCGTCTTACATTTCGTTGATTCTGAAGCCAGGGAAGGATCCAACCGAATGTGGCAATTATAGGCCTATCGCACTGCTTAATTCTGACCTAAAGATCTTTACCCGCATCTTGGCTAATAGGCTTAATGAATGGCTACCCCAGTTGGTCAATAAAGACCAAATTGGCTTTGTCCCATGGAGGCAAGGTTCTGACAACACCAGACGTACTATAGACCTTATTGAGGTGATCAATATGGAGTCGCGATCCACTTTATTGCTTAGCCTAGATGCGGAGAAAGCTTCCGATAGATTGGATTGGTCATTTATGATAGCTGCTCTGGAAACATATGGAATCACAGGGAGCTTCTTAACTCCTTAACCCCTTAAGGACCAGGCCCTTTTTCGTTTTTGTGTTTTTATTTTTCACTCCCCACCTTCAAAAATCTATAACTTTTTTATTTTTCCATGTACAGAGCTGTGTGATGGCTTATTTTCTGCGTAACAAATTGCACTTCGTAGTGATGGTATTAAATATTCCATGCCGTGCACTGGGAAGCGGGAAAAAAATTCTAAATGCAGTGAAAATGATGAAAAAACACATTTGCGCCATTTCTTGTGGGCTTGGTTTTTACAGCTTTCACTGTGCACCCCAAATGACATGTCTATTTCATTCATTGGGTCAATACGATCACGGGGATACCAAATTTTTATAGGTTTTATAATGTTTTCATACATTTACAAAAATTAAAACCTCCTGTACAGAAAAAAAATTCTTCATTTTGCCGTGTTCTTGCGCTAATAACTTTTTCATACTTTGGTGTATGGAGCTGTGGGTGGTGTCATTTTTTGCGACTTCTGATGACGTTTTCAATGCTTCTATTTTTAGGACTGTTCGACATTTTGATCACTTTTTATAGAATTTTTTCTATTTTTCAAAATGGCAAAAAAATGCCATTTGCGACTTCGGGCGCTATTTTCCGCTACGGGGTTTAACGCAGTGAAAAACGGTTATTATATTTTGATAGATCGGGCATTTTCGGACACCGCGATACCTATTGTGTTTATGATTTTTACTGTTTATTTATATTTATATCAGTTCTAGGAAAAGGGGGGTGATTTGAATTTTTATGTTTTTTTAATATAATTTTTTTTTTTTTACTTTTTTTTATTTATTTTTTTTACTATTTTACAGACTCCCTAGGGTACTTTAACCCTAGGTTGTCTGATTGATCCTACCATATACTGCCATACTACAGTATGGCAGTATATGGGGATTTTGCATACCATCTATTATAATGTGCAGATCGCACATTATAATAGATAGCCTCGATCATGACAGCCTGGGATCTTTGTGTGATCCCAGGCTGTCATGGCAACGGATCGCCGCTCCCCGGTGACGTCACGGGGAGTGACGATCGGAGCCAAGATGGCGGCGCCCACGCGCCGCCGGCTCTTTAATGCCGCCGGCAATCAAAGGGTTAACACCCGCGCTCGGTGCAAGCACCGATCGCGGGTGTTAGCGACGGGCGTTTGCTTCATTATGAAGCAAATGCCCGGTGAGTATGAAGAGGGCTCAGCCTGTGAGCCCTCTTCATACTCCCCCATGCGCAGTAAGACGTAAGGGTACGTCTTATTGCGCTATGGGGTTAAGGACGCAGCCATTTTACAGCTTAAGGCTCAGTCCCATTTTTTAGATTCTGACCTGCGTCTCTTTATATGGTTATAACTTTTGAACACTGTTACTTATCAAAACGATTCTGAGATTGTTTTTTCCCCACACGTTGTACTTCATTTTAGTGGTAAATTTTGGCTGATAAGTTTTGCGTTTATTTACAAAAAAAAGGGAAAAAAAATTATGAATTTTTAGAAAAATTTGCCATTTTCGAAATTCAAAATCACTGCGTTTTCAGGCAGATCGATTTACCACATAAATAACTTGCAGAATAACATTTCCCATTTGTCTACTTTACATTTTCATAATTTTTGAAATGTTTGGATAATTTCTTTTGACGTCACGCGGCCTACAAATCGAATAGCGATTTTCCGTATTTTCAGAATTGACTATTTTGGGGATAGAATGGTCAAATTTTGTCGGTTATACGTTCATTTAGCCCTAAAATTTACACATTTCCAAAAAATAAAAAGAGAAAACTCACCATAAAATTTGTTCTACAATTTCTCCTGAGTGCAGAGACCCCCCACATGTGGCCGTTACTTGTGTTATGGGGGCACAGCGAGGCGCAGAAGGGAAGGAGCACCCTGCAGCTGCCAGGATTTTAGTTTTCTCGTTGCCCCCTTTTGAAGGCTATAAAATTTTCGCTTTTCCGTTATTTGGGCCATGTGACGGCATTTTTTTTGCGCGATGAGATGCTTTTTCCAGTGTTACCATTTTGGGGTTGGTATCACCTATTGTTGAAAATTTAGTAACTTTTTTTGAGGTCATGAGTAGAAAAGCATCAATTCTGTACTGGATTTTTTACTTTTTTTTTCTCGTGTTCACCGTATATCCTAATAATCCTGTTATCTTTATTCTATGGGTCGATACGATTACGGGGATACAAGACATGAATATTTTTTCTTATGTTTTACTAAATTTGCCAAATAAAACCCTAATGTGGGGAAAAATCTATCATTTTTGCATCGCTGTCTTCCAAGTGGCATAAAATTGTTACGTTTTTGGCTACAGAGCTGGTTGATGGCTTGTTTTTTGAGGGACATGTTGTTCTTTGCAACAGTATCATTCTGGAGTACATATGTTTTGTTGATCACTTTTTATTGCATTTTTAGTGGGATATAATAGGTAAAAATCATAATTTTTGGTAGGTTTTTAACGGTTTTTTTTTTACGGCGTTCATCATATGGGTTCAATAGTTATTTAGTTTTATTCTATGGATTGTTACGGACGCGGTGATACTATATATGTGGGTTATGATTTAGACTTTTTTGAGCGTTATATGTCTCTTTATATGTTTTGGGGCTTATGGGCATTTTTTGTGATTTATAAAGTAATTTTTTATTGAAAAACATTTTTTACATGATCCACCATGGGATATGAACAAGCAATCATCTGATTGCTTGTTCTTGATAATACTCTGCAATACTAATGTATTGCAGGGCATTAGCAGTGCCAGCCTATGCAGATGCATAGGCCGACACTTTGCCTTTAAGATGACGTCACAGATGCCATCATAAAGGCAATCC
This sequence comes from Engystomops pustulosus, assembly GCF_040894005.1. Classification (NCBI taxonomy): domain Eukaryota; kingdom Metazoa; phylum Chordata; class Amphibia; order Anura; family Leptodactylidae; genus Engystomops; species Engystomops pustulosus. The sequence goes on from NC_092420.1 coordinate 44,394,392, forward strand.
CTCCAGGCTTCTCTGGGGATCCAATCAGACCCCAGAAGTGCCAAAACAGCGATGCCCCCCCCCCCCCCGAAAACGGTGCGGGGGGGGGGGGCGATCATGGGGTAAAGATCCCCAGAAGGCATGTTAAATGCCGCGGTCGCGTTGACCGCGGCATTTACCGGGTTAAACACCCGCGATCGGAGCCCACTCCGACCGCGGGTGTTAGCCGGGGATGTCAGCGGTAAATTACCGGCATCGTCTGTACTGCGCTGAGTGCTATTCGTGGAACTCAGCGCAGTACAGCTACGGCGCGGAGCGCTAAGGGGTTAAGAACGATTCATGGATTGTATAGTATACCCACAGCAGTGGTCTGCTTTGCACATGCCATGTCAGACCCCATCGCCATACACAATGGTACTAGGCAGGGGTGACCCCTCCCCCTCCCCCTAATTTTTACTTTATGTATAGAACCCCTAGCAGCAAAAAGGGATAAGGAGTTCAATGTATCACTATTTGCTGATGACGTTTTATTGACCATAATGTCGCCTCACACCTCCCTACCGGTCCTACATGCACTTATTCGGGAATATGGCAACTTAGCTGGGTATAGGGTAAACACTACAAAAACAGAAGCCCTACCTGTGAACATCCCACTTGAGGAATTGTCCTTATTCAAACAGAACTATCAGTATCAACGGAAGCCAAATTCCCTGAAGTATCTAGGGGTACAGTTGATAGCTTCTTATCCAACACTCTACAATGCCAATCACCCTCCTCTATTTAAGGATTTGCGAGCTATGCTAACCAAATGGAAGGGGCATCATATTTCCCTGCTCGGTCGAGTGGCTGCAGTTAAAAGGACCTGGCTGCCAAAACTCTTATATTACTTTAGAACTCTGCCAATTAAAGTACCACAAAAGGAGCTTAAGGCTCTGCAAGGAGCCATTTTTAACTTCATTTGGGATAATAGAAGACATAGAATGCCTAAAACGGTCATGCCTGTCCCCAAGGCCCGAGGAGGCCTAGTTGTGAATTACAACTGGGCAACGCAGCTACGATATATATCGTAATGGGCGGCCTATACTAAGTGGGTCTGAATAGAGAAGCTCTAGTTGGCCCTGATGCATCCCAATTCATGCCTATGGGGACCTATTCCCCCCAGCCTACCCAACCATTATTGGGCCCTATTAAATTCACACTGTCCACTTGGCAAATCTGGCAAAAAAGGTTTAACCTCTCCTCTAAATGTTCCCCAATGATGTCAGTCCTATACAACCCTGTTATACCGGACAGCTTGACATCCCACATGGTAAGACAGTGGTCTAAAGCAGGGTTGTTTCACCTGGCAGATATGGTGGACCCTTTTACAATGGAGTTAAGACATTTCTCATACCTTAGGGAGGAACGCAAGCTACCTAGGGACGAGTGGTACCACTATATGCAATTAAGACACTATGTTACTGAGCAATATGGCTCAGCGCAGGTCTCCAGGCCTTCCGAGTTTGAACACTTGTGTAGAAGGGGTACCTCGTGCAGAGGTTCGATAACAACCATTTACCAGATTTTGACTGCCCCCCAAAGGGACGCCCTGGCCACCCACAGATATATGTCTAAATGGGAGACAGATATCAGACGCACTATTTCCCCAGCCCTTGGGCAGGTGATTTGGAGCAGGGCGGCGAAATCATCAATTTGCACAGCTTATAAGGAAACACAATATAAAATAATGATGCACTGGTACCATACCCCTGCACTACTGCATACGCTCAACCCGATAATTCCGGCTATATGGTGGAAATGCCAAAAAGAAGTAGGCACGCTTTATCACATTTTCTGCCCCTGCCCTCGCATAGCGTCATACTGGTGGTGTGTCATGGGGCTGTCTGGGAAGCTGTTCGGTACTGGGGTTCCGTTGGATCCTCTGATATATCTCCTTAATGTACCTCTGCAAAATATGCGCAAACACCATACAAAACTATTTTTGCATATACACTCACCGGCCACTTTATTAGGTACACCATGCTAGTAACGGGTTGGACCCCCTTTTGCCTTCAGAACTGCCTCAATTCTTCGTGGCATAGATTCAACAAGGTGCTGGAAGCATTCCTCAGAGATTTTGGTCCATATTGACATGATGGCATCACACAGTTGCCGCAGATTTGTCGGCTGCACATCCATGATGCGAATCTCCCGTTCCACCACATCCCAAAGATGCTCTATTGGATTGAGATCTGGTGACTGTGGAGGCCATTTGAGTACAGTGAACTCATTGTCATGTTCAAGAAACCAGTCTGAGATGATTCCAGCTTTATGACATGGCACATTATCCTGCTGAAAGTAGCCATCAGATGTTGGGTACATTGTGGTCATAAAGGGATGGACATGGTCAGCAACAATACTCAGGTAGGCTGTGGCGTTGCAACGATGCTCATTTGATACCAAGGGGCCCAAAGAGTGCCAAGAAAATATTCCCCACACCATGACGCCACCACCACCAGCCTGAACCCTTGATACAAGGCAGGATGGATCCATGCTTTCATGTTGTTGACGCCAAATTCTGACCCTACCATCCGAATGTCGCAGCAGCAATCTAGACTCATCAGACCAGGCAACGTTTTTCCAATCTTCTACTGTGCAATTTCGATGAGCTTGTGCAAATTGTAGCCTCAGCTTCTTGTTCTTAGCTGAAAGGAGTGGCACCCGGTGTGGTCTTCAGCTGATGCAGCCCATCTGCCTCAAAGTTCTACGTACTGTGCGTTCAGAGATGCTCTTCTGCCTACCTTGGTTGTAACGGGTGGCGATTTGAGTCACTGTTGCCTTTCTATCAGCTCGAACCAGTCTGCCCATTCTCCTCTGACCTCTGGCATCAACAAGGCATTTCCGCCCACAGAACTGGCGCTCACTGGATGTTTTTTCTTTTTCGGACCATTCTCTGTAAACCCTAGAGATGGTTTGCGTGACAATCCCAGTAGATCAGCAGTTTCTGAAATACTCAGACCAGCCCTTCTGGCACCAACAACCATGCCACGTTCAAAGGCACTCAAATCACCTTTCTTCCCCATACTGATGCTCGGTTTGAACTGCAGGAGATTGTCTTGACCATGTCTACATGCCTAAGTGCACTGAGTTGCCGCCATGTGATTGGCTGATTAGAAATTAAGTGTTAACGAGCAGTTGGACAGGTGTACCTAATAAAGTGGCCGCTGAGTGTATGTATGGCAGCCAAAAGTCTAATAGTTAAAGCTTGGAAACAGACTGCTTCCCCATCTGAAATGGAGTTATTTACCCGCATTAAGGAGACTTATTCACTGGAAAAGATGACGGCCTCAATCAATAACTACATGGATGCCTTTCTGGCAGTATGGGAGCCGTGCGACTCTTTTTGCAACCATATAGGTTTATAAGCTTCCTCGGGCTGCATCTTGGCCAGCACCAACTATCTTAACTTTGATACTCAGCCCCGAAACCCTATTTATCCTACTGTGTCTATTGTCTTGTCTGCTCGAGTCTTGTTTTTAGGTCTTAAATTTTGAGTTGTATAAAGTTAGTACATAGGTTACTTGTTATAAGTGGATTTTGCGCTATTGGGAGAAAGCATGGCAGATTACAGAGAGTCCAGGTGTAAGCCTATTTTCCATGGTTGGTCTGATAACATCTGGTGGAAAGTATTTAAGGGTAAGCTTTACTTTGGAATGAGATCTTTATTTGAACGAATGAACCGCTATATATCATTTCAATGTTTAAATTGCTCATTTTGTGTTTTGTACACTTCCAGCGCCGCCAGAAACAAAATTTGTTGCTGTTCAAATAATGAGGACCGTTGTATTACCATGCTTGTTGGTTCCTGCTGTAACAACTGAAAAATATAAAATTTTAATAAAAATGTAAAGTTTAAAAAAAAAAAAAAAAAGCATAAAGTGTCACTATACAAAAAAATTTTCATTCGCAAAAACAGCATAATTAGGAAAATAGAGTGTAGACACTCGAAGTTCAGACCTCGGACAGAGACCCATATTCACAAGACCTCTGGTAGTATGAGCCACATGATGAGACGTTTCGGGGGAACGCCCCCTTCCTCAGACAAGAAACTTTGTATATGGTCTATTATTGGACACAGTTCATAGATGCGTTTTGTTTGAGGCTTTGGAGATCCTCTAATCCTGGACCAAGTAACTAAGTAAGTGTCTTTGTCTATTGTTTTTCTAGGATGTTACATCCATTCACCAGATGGCCTGGGTGAAGTTGAGTCGGAGCTATAAAGCAAGCAACTACAGTCTCAGTATGGATTTTAGAGGGGTCCAAGTGAGAGAAAGAAAGAAGAAAAGCTTAGAACTGTTCCCCACGAGCAAATCACTCTGTGAGCTGGTGCGATTTACAGGACGAAACCTTGTGTCCACGGACTGAACTCTGCATGTCTAGTCAAGTTGATCCAGTAAGTCCTGCCAGTGCAGAGCACACTCGCTCGTGAGAGACTGGCCTTATTAGTAGATACCAAACACAAAAAACCCCTTTGCAACACATGCCATATTATTACGGCATGCCTAGGGAGTGGTTGGATGGTTAGGGCTCATGGGCTGAACCCTCTCAGTACTAGGTGGGCATTTGCTGCATATTACGGCAATCCACCACCAGTAACAGTTACTGTGGGTGCAATAACTACGTGCAGGAGTTAACTATCTAAATGCCAGAGGTATTTAAATCCCGGAGTCGCATGGGAGCCGCCATAATGGATTTGATTGCCGCCCCCTGTGAGGTCATACTAGACTCACAGGCAGTTCATTCAGTCCGATCTCTAAGGCTGCGTTCACACGTAACACTGTGTTAAATGCAAGTATTACCGGTCTTAAGCAAGTAGCATTGGCTTGCTTGAAATTCTTGAGTAGTGGTGCTTTGTTATACAGCAAAATTTTCAGCACTTCTATCTGAATTGAGAAGGTAGAAAGGTACAGGTAACTAACAATATCTATAATTCAGATTGATTTCTTGGGTAAAGGATCATGTATGTGAATCCTATTACAGTGTCATGGCCAAAATACACAAATGGACACAAATATTATATTTTCACATGATCTGTTGCCCTCTGGTTTTTGTGTGTGTTTGTCAGATGTTTTTATCACATACAGAAATACAAGTGCAATCATATTATGAGTAACAAAAGCTTTTATTGACACTTGGAATGAGTTAATGCAGCAAGTCAATATTTGCAGTTTTGACCCTTCTTCAGGACCTCTGCAATTCTCCCTGGGAGCTCTCAATTAACTTATGGACCAAATCCTGACTGATAGCAGTCCATTCTTGCACAATCAATGCTTGCATTTTGTCACAATTTGTTGGTTGTTTGTCCACTTGAAGATTGACCACACATTCTCAATGGGATTAAAATTTGGGAAGTTTCCAGGCCTTGGACCCAAAATCTCTATGTATTGTTCCCTGAGACATTTAGTTATCACCTTTGCTTTAGGTGATCCATCATGCTGGAAAAGGCATTGTTGATCACCAAACTGCTCTTGGACGGTTGGGAGAAGTTGCTCTTGGGGGACATTCTGGTACAATTCTTTATTCATGGATGGGTTTTTAAACAAGACTGTGAGAGTTGATTCCCTTGGCTGAGAAGCAACCCCACACATGAATGGTTGCAGGATGCTTTACAGTTGGCATGAGACAAGACTGGTGGTATCGCTCACCTTGTCTTCTCCAAACAAGCTGTTTTCCAGATGTTCCAAACAATGGGGAAGGGGATTCATCAGAGAAAATGAGTTTACCCCAGTCCTCAGCAGTCCACTCCCTGTACCTTTTGCAGAATATCAGTCTGTCCCTGATGTTTTTTCTGGAGAGAAAAGTGGCTTCTTTGCTGCCCTCCTTGACACCAGGCATTACTACAAGAGTTTCTGCTTCACAGTGCGTGCAGATGCACTCACACCTGCCTGCTGCCATTCCTGAGCAGGCTCTGCACTGCTGGTAGCCCTATTCCGAAGCTGAAACACTTAAGAGACTGTCCTTGCACTTGCTGGTCCTTCTTGGTCGCCCTGGAGCCTTTTTGGCAACAATGGAACCTCTTTCCTTTAATTCCTTGATAATGCGATAGATTGTTGACTGAGGCGCAATCTTTCTAGCTGTGACACTCTTCCCTGTTAGGCCAGTTTTGTGCAGTGCAATGATGACTGCACATGTTTCTTTAGAGATAACCATGGTTAACAGAAGAGAAACAATGATGCCAAGCACCAGCCTCCTTTTAAAGTGTCCAGTGGTGTGATTCTTACTTAATAATGACGGATTGATCTCCAGCCCTGTCCTCATCAACACACACACACACCTGTGTTAATGGAGCAATCACTGAAACGATGTCAGCTGCTCCTTTTAAGGCAGGCCTGCAAATATTGACTTTGCAATTAATAGCTGTTAAGCTGATCACTGATTATAACATTCTGGAGTATATGCAAATTGCCATTATAAAATGTGATGCAGTAGACTTTGTAAAAATTAACATTTGTATCATTCTCAAAGCTTTTGGCCATGACTGTATATGGGACAGACTGTTTTATATTAGGACTGGGCGCTACTTTGCCAATAACACCTGACCAATATCTGTGAGGCAAGTACTTATTCAAGTGGGACATTACGTTAGCTATTTGACTGTCGCTCAGCTTTATCGCATTCATTTAACCTATAACTGACATATAATGTCACATGCTGGGTGCAGGTGCATGCAGAGGGTTCACGGGCTGAACCTTCTTCATAGCTGGTAAGTCTTTGCTGCATATTGCAGAAAAGGCTTACCAATAACACAAGTGGTCGGTGATCGCACCGATCGCAGGTGTTAACCCTCCGATCCCTGCCGGCTTCAAAAAAACGCCATCTTGACAAGGATAGGCTCGGGTGTCACAGGGAAGCGACTGTCTCGTTTCAACTCCTTCATTACAATGTGCGATCAACACATTGTATTGAATGAGGAGGAAAATCCCTATATTCTGCCATTCTGTAGTATCGACCAGACAACCTAAAAGGTGGCTGGCTATATACTGCAGGGGCTGGCAGGCTATAAACTGGAGATATGGCCTAGTTAGCTTTGCACAGGCTGGAGGCTGTGAGCAAATCATTTCCCACCCTGGGATTATTATACTCTAGTCAATAGGTTTTCCCATTTTTCTGTGCAATTGTAGTTTAAATTCCTATCCATTTTATATTTATTACTTTTGAGGTTATTATACTAAAGCATTTATGATTTTTGTAAGTTGACAAAAAAGTAGTAACAATGGTCTACATTCTGTTACACAGATTATACATTTCAAGTGTTTAGGGTCAACACTACAATTTTACAAAATGTTTAACTTGTTTATATTGTTACTAATAAACTACCGTATTTTTCGGCCTATTAGGCACCTCTAATAAATGCATGCTAAGACATCTAGGTTCATATATAAGGCGCACTGGAGTATAAGGCCCAGGATCAAATGCAGTACCTAAAAATGACCAGCAGGTGGCAGACCTGTGCACAGTTCAAGCCAGCTACACTTCCCGGGAAACTTGTCTTCAGCGTGTCAGAGAGCTCCGATCTCAGAGGTATTGCTGCTGGGAGTTAATGCAGGGTGATGCAGCAGGGGTTAAGCGGTCTCCCTCTGCCCCTTCTCCTTCCCTCCTCAGGCAGGGTGTTATTCCTGTGGGGTTCCCTGTGGCTCCTTCTCTTTCCCCTGTTACAGGGTTGTCAGGTATGGGGGATTGTTTACTGATGATGATGATGATTGCCTCGTGGTCGGCACTATGGAAGCTCTGGTCTCTCCGTGCTAGGGTAGGGCAGGATGGGCACAATGCTAGTTGTGGTGCCAGGGCACTTCAGGAGCTAGGGACCCTGTATACTGTGTGGGAAGGTGCAGGAAATTTCTGGGGATGGAGCTATTAAACACTGGTAAATGTACATCTTGTATGTAGTACATGTCTGTATAAGTTCATATATAAGGCGCACCTTTGATTTCTGAGAAAATTAAAAGGATTTTTGGTGCGCCTTATAGGCCGAAAAATACGGTAATGTTGTTTTAACAGAATGTTTCATTGTTTCATGTTTATACGGTTGAAAAAAGACACTTGTCCATCAAGTTCAACCAAGGAAGGGTAGGGATTGGATGAGGAAGGGATTTTTGGGGAAACAATCCTATATAGCAGAACAATTAATGTTATTTAGGTGTAAAAAGGCATCTAGACCCTTCTTGAAGCTCTACGCTGTCCCTGCTGTGACCAGCGCCTGAGGCAGGCTATTCCACAGATTGACAGTTCTCATAGTAAAAAAGCCCTGTCGCCTCCGGTGATTAAACCTTGGTTTCTCCAAACGGAGACAGTGCCCCCTCGTCTTTTGATTTGATTTAATCTGGAACAACTTACCACCATAATTTTTGTATGGACCATTCATATATTTATATAAATTAATCATGTCCCCTCGTAGTCGTCTCTTTTCCAGACTAAATAAATCTAGTTGTTTTAATCTTTCCTCATAACTAAGACCCTCCATACCCCTTGCCAGTTTTGTGGCTCTACGTTGAACCCTCTCCAGCTCCAGGGCATCCTTTTTATGGACCGGTGCCCAGAACTGGACAGCATATTCCAAGTGTGGCCGAACCAGTGCCTTGTATAGTGGTAATATTACATCCCTATCACGAGAGTAGATACCACTTTTGATACATGACATGATCCTACTAGCTTTAGAGGCAGCTGATTGACATTGCATGCTGTTATTCAATTTATGATCTACTAGTACCCCCAGGTCCTTCTCAACAAGGGACTCTCCCAGATTTACTCCCCCAAGGACATATTTTGCCTTTGGATTATTGGCCCCCAGGTGCATAACATTACATTTATCCACATTAAACCTCATTTGCCAAGTGGATGACCAAACATTCAGTTTGTCCAAGTCACCCTGCAGCCTATGAACATCCTCCATAGACTGTATTACACTACACAGTTTGGTGTCATCTGCAAAAATAGACAGTATTAATGATATAGAGGTAGGAATTAATAGCAAATATATTAAATAGTAGTGGGCCAAGCACAGAACCCTGGGGTACACCACTCATAACTGGTGACCATTCCAAGTAGGAATCATTGACCACAACTCTCTGGATACGATCCTTCAGCCAGTTTTCAATCCAATTGCAAATGATTTCTGCCAAACCAATAGCCCTAATTTTACCCATCAGGCATCTATGAAGGACAGTGTCAAATGCCTTTGCAAAGTCCAAGAACACAATATCCACAGCTGCTCCTCCATCCAGGCACCTGCTCACCTCTTCATAGAAGCAGATAAGGTTAGTTTGACAACTTCTATTCCTAGTAAACCCATGCTGGTTATCGCTTATTATTCTATTTGATGTCACATACTCCAGTATGTAGTCTTTTACTAACCCTTCCAACACTTTCCCCACAATGGAAGTTAAGCTTACAGGCCTGCAATTGCCTGGCGAAGTTCTAGAGCCCTTTTTATATATTGGCACCACATTTCCCTTGCGCCAGTCACTTGGCACCACACCAGACATTACGGAATCCCTGAAGATTTTAGACAGTGGTACAGCAATAGCAGAACTGAGTTCTTTAAGAACTCTGGGGTGTAACCCATCTGGTCCAGGAGCTTTGTACACATTGATTTTATTGAGCTTAGATTGGATCATGTCTACATTCAGCCAGTATACTATATTACAGGGTGTATGACCCGCACTGGCACCACCCAAGTCAGAAGTTCTCTTCTATTGTATAAACGGAGCTAAAAAACCTATTAAGTATCTCCGCCTTCTCTTGGTCTCCAGTCACCGATGCCCCATTTTCAGAATAAAGGGGTCCAATCTGTTGTGACCCATTTTTTTTTGCATTGATATACCTAGAAAACTTCTTGGGATTTGTTTTGCTATCTTTAGCCACCTGTCTTTCATTTTGTATTTTGGCTGATTTGATTTCCTTTTTACAGATTTTGGTAAGTTTTTTGTAAGTATTGAAAGCCTCAGGTAACCCGTCAGGTTTATATTTTTTAAATGCCCTCTTTTTTTCATTAATTGCCCTTTTAACTGTAGCTGTAAGCCACGAGGGGTGTAATCTAGCCCGTCTATACTTGTTACCTATTGGAATAAATTTAGAAGTATAAAAACCCAGGATAGATTTGAATTTCTCCCATTTAACATTAGTATCACCATGTGACAGTATCTGATCCCAGTCTATATCCTGTATTGCAGCCCTGAATTTTTGGAAATTAGCCCTCTTAAAATTCAAAGTTTTCGATTTTCCCACCTGTTTCTGCTTTTTAAAGTTTAAGAGGAAAATAATTATTTCCATGGCGTCCCCCATGACGGCCCCCAACTGGAGGATGGCCCTTGACCTCTGTAGGGACAGGAAGCAGAGAGGTTAAATGCCCCTACCCCCGCACCCACACTCCAGTGGCTTCCTGTCCCTACACAGGGCAGGGAGTAGAGAGAAGTTTCTCTCCTCGCTTCCCATTAGTTGGGACAGTGAGGGGGGACACCATGGCGCAGGACCTATCCCTTACCCAGCACAGTTCCGGGTCTCGATCGGGTTGCGGCCCTTTCCTCTGCCCACGGGGAACTGCGTTCTTTTCCGGCTCTGTCCGCAGCTCCTGGAGCCTAGGACACCCGGAACACGTGATCCTTGCGCTCCCGCGCACTTCCGGTCGACCCCGGCGTCGACTTCCGGTGGAGTGACGAAACCGGAAGTGACGTCAAAGCCGCGCGATCCGGAAGCAGGATCGCGGGGCGGTAAGTTTAAATTGCTCTAGCGTGGTAATCGCGTTGATCTGAGGTCTAATCTTCATTCTGGAGCACACCTCTAACCTGCGGCTTACGAGTTAAAGGTTCCCTTTGGCGATTTTCAGGTCAGGTCTTGGCTTCAAACACCCTAATATGTACACCTGTGTATTATGTTGGGACATACTAGGTTTTATTGCACTATATTTTGACATGGGCCACGTTTACCTTATAGACTCTGGTGGATCTCTCCTGGCTTACCGGTACCAGGTAAATTCCTACCCTTTAACCATTGCAGTGCTGATTTACAGGCCTTCAATTATTATTACATTCTAGGCTGGCTGGTTACTGTAGTTCCTCTAGGAGCAAGGAACCCTGCAATTTGGAGGCCTCAGGTCTGGACCTCATATCCCCACCTCCTGTGAGTAGGGGTTAAAGGGATAGGGTGGTGGGTCACCCGCACGTCCCGTTTATAGCAGTTCCTTATCTGGGCTCTCCTTTCCTTGATAGGATCCCAAGGAAAAGGAAAAAGGCCGCGCTAAGGAGCAATCCTCCTCTGAGAGGAAGAAAACGGCTCATAAAAAGTGCAACATGTGCTTTGAAAAATTACCTAGTGCATATAAAAAACCTGTGTGCAAAAAATGCCTGGATAATTTGATTCGTGAGGAAAAGACCTCATTCATGGATGAGATGCGCAGCTTTATCCAGGAGGAAGTCCGATCATCTGTGTTTTCATCCTTGGCTGCCTTTGCCCCCCCAGGAACCACCTCAAAAGCACCAGAGAGTAGTGGATTCATCTTCTGACCCAGCTTCAGACTCTGAAGGTGCTACGGTCAAGGATTCTTTGGAGCCTGATACGTCCCCTTCCACCTCTGCAAACAGGATGGAATCAAGATATCTGTTGGCCTCTGAGGACCTGGAGCCCCTCTTAAAGGCGGTACGAGATACCCTGAAGATAGAGGAGGTAGAAGAAACGCAGTGCATTCAGGATGAACTCTTTGGGCTGCTCAAAGGCAAGAAGCGGCGCGTGTTCCCAGTCAATAATACTCTCAGGGATCTGATTCTGGAAGAATGGAGGGATCCGGAAAACAAAATTTCTCTTTCTAAAGAATTCAGAAATCGCCTTTCTTTTGATGAAGAAGAAGCCAGGCTATGGAACTCGGCTCCTAAGATGGACATCCAGGTCACTAAAATGACCAAGAAGACCGACTTACCTTTTGAGGATGCTACCCAGTTGAAAGATCCGCTGGATTGAAAGGCAGACAGCTTATTAAAAAAAGAGCTGGGAATGTTCCATGCTGAACCTTAAATCCAACATTGCTACAACATCCGTAGCTCGCACGCTGTTCCACTGGGTAATGGAGTTGGAAAAGCATGTAAGGGATGGAACCCCAAGGGAGCGGTTACTAAATACCTTCCCGACCCTGAAAGCAGCCACAGCTTTCATTGCAGACGCCTCGGCGGAAGGAGTGAGGATTAGTGCTAAAGAAGGGGCTCTTTCCAACTCAGTAAGAAGATCCCTCTGGTTGCGGCAGTGGAGCGGAGACTTCAGGTCGAAGTCTAAACTGTGCGACATCCCGTTCGAGGGGGAGTACGTGTTTGGGCCCGAATTGGACACCATCCTGGAGAGGGCGGCGGATAAGAAAAAGGGCTTCCCAGAATCCAGGACCAATCTGAGGAAACCTTTTTATTTTGTGACCCCAAAGACAGGAGACAGCCTTTTAGGGGTAAGGGTAAGCAAGGAAGATGGAGCTACCCCAAAGGTGGAAGAGGCAGGGGGTTTCTCCTCAGTGCCAGCAATTCCGCCCCGAGTTTCAGGAAGCAATGACGCCAAGGTGGGAGGAAGACTGTTGAATTTTCATCAGAAATGGAGCCGGATAACGTCAAACCCCTGGATCCTGTCTATTCTCCAGGACGGCTACAAAATAGAATTGACCGCTCTTCCTCCCACAAATTACGTCCTAACCACACAACCCTCTCGGGAGCTGTGGCTCCAACTCTGGACAGAAGTACAGAAGTTGATAGAGCTGGATGTGATTATCCCCGTACCTCCGGAATATCAAAGAAGAGGACATTACTCTCCATTGTTCCTCATAAAGAAACCAAACGGGAAGTCCAGGATGATCTGCAACCTGAAAGGGTTAAACAAGTTCGTCCTCTACCGAAAGTTCAAGATGGAGACCGTCTCTTCCTCTTCAGCTCTAATCCAACGCCAGGCGTTCATGTGTACAATAGACCTGAAGGACGCCTACTACCACGCAGAAGTTTCTCAGGTTTGCAGTCCTGTCACCAGAAGGCGAGGAAGTTCACTTTCAGTACAAAGCCCTTCCCTTCGGAATATCCTCTGCACCGAAAACTTTTTCGAAGATTATGTTCGAGGTAGTAGCGTTCCTGAGAAAAAAAGGAATATCCATCATTCCGTACCTGGACGACCTTCTGGTAGTAAGTGCCTCAAGTCAAGAGCTGATTCTTCACAGGGATATCACCATAAAGACTCTTCAACAGCTAGGCTGGATTATCAACATAGAAAAATCCAACCTAGACCCGAGCATGAACGTGGTATTCCTGGGAGTACTAATAGACTCCACACAACAAATGTCTTTTCTCCCACCAGGAAAGAGAGAAAATCTGATTCTCCAGGTAAAGACATTCCAGAAGAAGTACTGCTCCATAAGAGATGCAATGAGGATCCTTGGACTCATGACTGCATGCATCCAGTGCGTGCAATGGAGTCAAAGTCACACAAGGACACTACAAAACTGGGTGCTGTCCTTCTGGGACAAAGATCCTCGTCACCTAAGCCAAAAGGTGGAAATTCCCCTCAGTCTCACGTTCAATGGACTGGTGGACAGATCCGACAAGTCTGGGAAAAGGAGTACCCTGGCATACTTGGCCAGTTACAACTATACAGACGCAAGTCCATCGATTGTCGCAGGTTATCCTATTCAGGGTCTGTGGCCAGATTCAGTGAGATCCCGTTCCTCAAATTATCGGGAGTTAAGAGCTGTGCTGGAAACCTTGAGGTCCAGCACACAAATGCTGAGGGGAAAGCATGTCAGGATATTCTCGGACAACGTCACTACGGTGGCCTACCTACGTCACCAAGGGGGAACCAAAAACCCGAGTCTCCTGGCACTCTCAAACAAAATCTTCACCTGGGCAGAAGACAACCTTCAATCCCTCTCCTCCATCCACCTCAAGGGGGAAGAAAATCAGGCAGCAGACTTCCTCAGTCAGAGGAAGATCATTCGGAACGAGTGGTGTCTGCACGAGGACGTCTTCCTTCAGTTAACAAGGAGGTGGGGACATCCGTCAATAGACCCGTTTGCCTCCAGCAAGAACGCGAAGCTCCCGCGTTTCTTTTCCCTGGAACCTACAGTTCCCTTCAACCAAAAGGTCGCATTCAGCCAGTCCTGGGGGGGGGGGGCTGTTACTGTATGCCTTTCCTCTCGTGTCCCGGGTCATACAAAAGATCAGGGAAGACCAGGCGGAAGTTATACTCGTAGTGCCTTGGTGGCCAAAAAGGAACTGATTTCCTTGGCTGAAAAAGATGGCAATGGCGGATCCATTCCTGTTACCACCTCGTCCAGATCTCCTGTTCCAGGGTCCAGTCCTTCATCCCAATCCGCAGGCTCTCCAGCTCGCTGCATGGATCCTGAAAGGAAGATACTGACAGCCCAGGGGCTATCCGACAAAGTAATCTCCACGATGAAGGCTAGTCGTAAGGTGGTCACCCACAGAATTTACCCCAGAATATGGAAGAAATTTGTGTCTTTGTGGCTCAGTCCCTCCTAACCAGTTGTCTCCCAACATCTCGCAGATACTGGATTTCCTGTAAGCAGGTTTTGATAAAGGGCTGAAGACGAGAACACTCAAGGTCCAGGTATCAGCCCTTAGTGCCTTCTTTCATACTTCCTTGGCGGAGCACAAGTGGATCCAGAGGTTCGTAAAAGCTACCTCCAGATTGAGACCTCACTTAAAAGAAAATATCCCAAACTGGGATTTGTCTCTGGTGTTGAATCACCTGACAGGTCCTCCATTTGAGCCCTTAGAGACTACGGACCTTAGAAGCCTAACCCTTAAGCTGACCTTTCTTATAGCCATAACCTCAGCTAGACGGCTAGGGGAGATTCAGACCCTCTCCCTTAGAGAACCTTATCTTAGAGTTCTGGAAGATAGAGTAATTCTAACTCAAGATAAGACCTTCGCTCCCAAAGTATCTTCCAGTTTTCATCGCAATCAAGAAATTGTGTTACCTTCTTTTTGCCAGAACCCCAAGAACAGTAAGGAGTCAGCATGGCATACTCTGGATGTGAGGAGATGTCTTCTCCACTACCTGGACATCTCTAGACGTTGGAGAAAGGACGACAACATCCTGCTGCAGTACACAGGGAAGAACAAGGGGAAGAAAGCTTCCAAAGCATCTATTGCCCGTTGGATCCGGACTACCAAAGAGGCATATGATGCCGAAAATATGGACATTCCTGGGACTGTCAGGGCCCACTCAACCAGGGGGGTGGCAGACTCATGGGCTTAAAAACGTGGGGCCTCTAGTGGATATCTGTAAAGCAGCTACCTGGTCTAGCCAGTTAACATTCGCTAGACACTACAGATTAGATATCCAAAGCGCCAGGGAACAGGCCTTCGGTAGGAAAGTCTTGCAGGCAGT
This sequence comes from Engystomops pustulosus, assembly GCF_040894005.1. Taxonomy (NCBI): domain Eukaryota; kingdom Metazoa; phylum Chordata; class Amphibia; order Anura; family Leptodactylidae; genus Engystomops; species Engystomops pustulosus. Next base: position 44,409,773 of record NC_092420.1, read on the forward strand.
TGTCCCACCCTAGAGGTACTGGTAATCTGGTACATCTCCAGTTGGGGCCGTCATGGGGGACGCCATGGAAAAGGAGAATTATTCTCACCGTTAATTCGGTTTCCATTAGTCCACCATGATGGCCCATATATTTTCCCGTCCCCTTTTATTTTTATAAGACAGAGTAGTCTTAGTTATATTATTATTTAACCTGTTGTATCTGTGTGTGACTATAACATACAATAAATGGGTTGCATCCACAGCCGGTGTAGTTATTTGGTAGCCACTGGAGTGTAGGTGCGGGGGAGGGGCATTTAACCTCTCTGCTTCCTGTCCCTACAGAGGTCAAGGGCCATCCTCCAGTTGGGGCCGTCATGGTGGACTAATGGAAACCGAATTAACGGTGAGAATAATTCTCCTTATTATGATCGCTGTTCCCAAGAGGTTCCCGGACACTGACATTTTGGACAATCTCCGCATTGTTAGAAATCACAAGGTCCAACAATGCGTCACCTCTTGTGGGATCTTCTACAAGCTGCACCATAAAATTATCCTGAAGAATGTTCATAAAATGTCTGGGGGTCTGTTTATCTGTTTATGTAGGTGACCCTCTATTTCCTCAGAGATGTTAGGGGGTCTATAAATTACACCAAAAATAATTTTCTCAAAGCTCTCTTGGCTTTGAATTTCAACCCACAAAGTTTCAGCCTCCTCACACGCTTCCGAGACCACTGACTCATTCACAATCGCTTTTAAGTCTCTTCTGACATACAGACATACACCACCTCCCCTCCTATTTGCCCTGTCTTTCCGAAAGAGTGTAAAACCTTGAATATTAACACCCCAATCATGCGATGCATCAAGCAATGTCTCTGCTACACCAACAACATCTAACTGTTCCTCTGATATCAGAGCCTCAAGCTCGCCCATTTTGCCTGTGATACTTCTGGCATTTGTGAACATACAATTTAATTTTCCACAGTTATTTATCTGATTTAAAGTAATTTTACTGGCACATATATCCTCAACACTGTTCTGCAACTTGTGGATCTCCTTATTCACTGCCTTGGGCCCCCTACACAGCCCACATCAGCACCCACCAACATAACCTGCCCCCTCTCGGACCTGTCTACCCCTTCAGTGTCTTCCTTTTCCTCCTCCCCCGATCCTAGTTTAAATACTCCTCCACCCCTGCTAGGATCTTCTCCCCCAGCACAGCAGCCCCCCTTCCATTTAAGTGCAAGTTATCTGCGGAAAACAGGTTGCACCCCAGTGAAAAGTCAGCCCAATGCTCTAGGAACCCAAATCCCTCTGCTCTACACCAGGATCTGAGCCATGCATTGAACTCCCTGAGCTCCCGCTGTCTTCTCTGTGTAGCGCATGGCACAGGTAGAATTCCGGAGAATACTACCTTGGAGGTCCTTTCCTTAAGCTTTGAACCTAATTCTTTAAAATTATTCTTCAGGCTCCTCCACCTACCATCTATTCTGTCATTGATACCAACATGGACCACGACAGCTGGGTCATCCCCAGCCCCTCCCAGTAATTTATCCACCCTTTCCACCACATGCCGAACCCTGGCACCAGGGAGACAGCAAACCATTCGGTTGAGGCGGTTTTGGCGACAAATTATTCTATCCGTCTTCCTTATTATAGAGTCCCCTACAACCACTAGCTGCCTTGGCTTACCTGCACTCCCATCCACCCTACTACTAGCTGGTCTGCTCCCCCGGCTGTAAGGGAGAGCAGAATCCGCTAGGGCTGCCATTTCTGACACTGACGTCCTTACATCATTGCACAATTTTGCTTGGATGTTCAGAGTCAGAGTTGGCCTTCCTTTTCTTTGACCCCTTCCTACCCCCTCTAGTTAAAAGTAACCCAGCTACCCACCTGGCCCTGCTGGCTTTCCTCTCCACCCTCCACTCTGTGGACTTCTCTTTTTCAAACTCCGCTTTTTTCAACTCCACTTAAAGGGAACCTACCACCACAAATCTACCTATAAAGGTAGATTGGGTGGTAGGTGGATCAATGGGACGTGATGATAGCCCTTTTAAGGGCTAATCCTCACGTCCCCACACTTTTTTGATAACTTCTATTATCCCTATATTCAAATTTACTTATGCGGCTACTGGGGCGTGGAGTAGCCGCATCTGAGGTTACACGAGGCGGCTACTCCACGCCCCGGTAGCCTCTTTTCTCCTCCTACTCACCCATCTTCGCTACGCGGAGCTGCGCGCCCTCGTCTGGCGATCCTGCCGTCTGTGCATGCGCAGAAGAGCAGGCTCGCGCCTGTTTCGGAGCAGTGAGCGCGAAGATGGGTGAGTAGGAGGGGTAAAGTGGCTACCGGGGCGTGGAGTAGCCGCCTCGTGTAACCTCAGATGCGGCTACTCCACGCCCCAGTAGCCGCATAAGTAAATTTGAATATAGGGATAATAAAAGTTTTCAAAAAAGTGTGGGGATGTGAGGATTAGCCCTTAAAAGGGCTATCCTCACGTCCCATTGATCCACCTACCACCCAATCTACCTTTATAGGTAGATTTGTGGTGGCAGGTTCCCTTTAAGTTCACTAGCCACTTAAAATCACAAGCCAAAACTGAGCGAACTATGTAGTGCATAGTTTTCATCATAGAAGGAATGAATTGCAATACGTTACACAACAAACAAGCATTCACAGAATTTGACATGGAAAAATTAAGTTATAGATTTTTGAATGTGGGAAGTGAAAAATAAAAAAGCAAAAACTAAGAAGAGCCTGTCAAGTGGTGAACAAATTTGCAACATTTTTTTGTTGACATGGTTTTGGTGTACCCTCCAAATGACACTGTACTTGATTATCTGGGTCAGATCATTGCAATAAAAAATTTATATAACTTTTATTGAGTCTTAAAAAGATTAAAACCTTTGGATAGGAAAAACAAAAAATGTCTGTGTTTCATTATTACCCGACGCTTATAACCTTTTCATACATTAGCATATGGAGCTGTGTCATTGTTTGCGGGATGTGATGACCTTTTCATTAATACCATTTTTTGGACTATGTAAACTTCTGATCACTTTATTTCAATTTGTAGGTGTTGATTTTTGATGGTGGGGAGTAACAATTGAAATGAAAAAACAAAACAAAAGGGCCAGTCGTTAAGAAGTTAAAGGAGTATCATCTATCGTTTATGATGAACAGGTGTGTCCACACCAATAGCCAGTAAGTTTTAGATCATTTCTGATGCCTGCAGAATGGCAAATTCTTTGTGCTCCTGTACAGCTCCTCCCTCCCCCACTGATGTCAGCTCACCAGGCTGTGACCTCTGAAGAAGCAGGAAGGAGGAGCTGTACAGGAGCACAAAGGTGGGGCCAAAACTGACGAGTGAGTAACACAGACAAGTCACATGTTTTTACAAATCTGTACACACACATAAAAATGTTTTTGTTTTTTTTTTTATATATATACACACGTCTTAGATTTGTCCATGCAGTGGACTATGACGATGACCAGTGAATTTATATTTTTAGATAAAATGGTTGACTAGGGTGTGTTTTGTTTTTTTTTTAAATAGTAGTTGGAATTTCCTCTTAGTAGTGGCTCTGTCTAACCGACAAAGCTTATTACTAAGGGCGGGGCTTTGAGTTAGTCGCTGGAAAGGCTATCGCCAACCCCCTTATTCATTACTCTGGTACCCACCACCGCCAGTGACCCAAGATGGAGTTGACGCATTCATCTGCCTCTGACGCGGCAACCACAGAGGGAGCCCATTGGACTCAGAGGCAACTGGCACAGATGTCCTGGAGATCTCAAAAGCGGTGCTGCAGAAAACGATCACCACGGCATTAATACTGGTAATTAAGTAACTTACTGAAGGAGGTCCGCTGAAAAGATTATCATAGAAAGGGTACACAGGCCTAAACCAGCACCATAGGATCCCTCCAGAGAGGTATTGTGCATGCTTCTGAGTTATGTGGATACCTTTGCAAACCTCACTAAAGCAAGAGAACATGCAGACCTGGAATATGAAGGAGCTAAGGCCCTATTTCAGGACTTAGATGCTTCTACATTAGCAAAAATGGCACACTCAAACAGAAAACGTAACCTGACATAAAAATGGCTACTACCATTTGGTTTGCAGTTCACCAAAGGAAACCAACAAACCGTTATTAAACGCCCAAAAAGACCTAGGAGAAGGCCTGGAGGCAACTGTGGTTCGACCCATCACGGCCCCTGGTCACACACGAGATTGAACTCCCCCTGCAACAATCGGTCAACTCTGTTACCAAGTGTTTTCTCGGTGGATCAGGCGGGATTCGTGAAGGAGGTGGAGGGGGGAGAGGGGGGATTCAAAGACAACTTCACCAGCATTCTCAGATTTGTGCATACTGCGAAGAATAACGAAAGACGCCAAGAAGGCATTTAGAAGGGTCGACTGGAGCTTTATAAGGGAGACTATTGAAATATGGATTCCCACCTAGTTTTGTTGACATATTTTCACTATACGAGGAGCCATCAGGGACTGTGTTTACCATTTTACATACACAATGGAACGAGGCAGGGGTGCCCTCTTTTCCCTTCCTGGTTCATTCTGTGCATGGAGGCCCTTATTCAATTTGTGCACCAATTACATTGCATACACAGCCTGAAAATGGGGTCCTAAACTTTCCAGCTAGCTGGGTTTGCAGAAGATTTAAAGGACACCTGTCATCAGGTCTTGCCCTGTCAACCTCTACCTCTTGGAGCAGCTCACAAGGATCCATCCCAGCCTTTATCTAATCAATTCATAAGTTATAAAATCATATTTTCTTTACTATGTAAATGAGGCTGGTCACATGGTCAGAGGCAGTGATGTCGCTCCTGTTACCCCTCCCCATGTCTGTGTTTAATGTACAGTAAAGCATTGCTATTGTCTGTGCTTTACCTGCTGACATGCTGCATCCTCCTAATATACACGTGAGACACAAACATCAGCTACACAAGTACCTGACATGTTCTGCTATAAACATGTCTGCCTGGAGCTGTTGTATCTCTCCTATACACACACACACACAGGCTGATAGAGTGGCGGGACCTTCCTCCTGTCACCACATCACAAGCGCCTGCTGTTATCTAATGACATAAAAACTATGTATTCTATCTATCCTCTATCTACAGGCAGTCCCCCGACTTACGTCGTTCCGACTTGCGAACAACCGTAGTTACGACAGGGGATTATCACCAGCACAGAAAGTCTGCAGGAATCTTGTTAAAGAGTAATCCCCGTTCATGCAGCTTGACTCTCATCCAGCGCAGGCTGCAATACGCTACAAGTGGCTGCCAGGGAAGATTGCAGATATCCAAGATACCCACAAAATCTTTATAGCTTTTCTTTCTTCTAGCGCAGGCAGCGGCTTCAGCACTGTATCCTCCTGCAAAACGCGGAAGAAGCCTTGCCGGCGAAACCCTGGGTCGGGCGGAGAGAAAGCTAGCGTCCCGTTATGTGAATTTGTGATATGCGCATTTTTATTGGATTTTTGTGAGTATAATGAACTGGAATAAATTTTAACCTTGTTGGAACGTACCACACCATCTGCCTGCATATTTTCTTCCAGTTACAATATAATAAAGGAGGAGAATGAGAACGTGATGGTGCTAGTCTGAATGGTGACATACTTTCAGCAGGAGAAATTGAAGATTGGTGCTGTTCATCGAAGTTTTAGAAATCTTGGAGCTCCGGTCATAGTGAAAATATTTTTCTCTATTTTGTGGACTTTTTCAAAGACTGTGTGGACCGGTCTTATACCGTGAATAGCTCCTTAAGGGGCAAAACTGTGCACCACAAACAACTGTGTTTTATATCTATGTATGTGTCTATATCTATGTATATCCCAACATATCTATCTGTGTACATCCTACCTCCCCGGGGGCACAGCACCCGAGGGCACAGCACCCAGACTTGGAGATTGTCTCCTGTCACTTCCTTGTGTGAGGTAATGGGGGGGAGGGGGGCTGCAGTTTCTGTGTGGATTATTTGAGTATACACAAGTGTAGGGAAAGCTGAGGAGAGATAAGAGTTTAGGTGTTTTGTCACTACATTAGTGAGGGCTCCTGGCAGCACATGAGGTAATGGGGGCGTGTCTCTTCCTCCATAGACTCAGCTTCTTTATGAAGACGGGATGAGCTTAGCAACAGACAGATGGGAGATTGCTGCCATGTAGGGTTAGTCTGCAGAATACAAGAGGAAGGAGCAAGATTCGGGTAACTAATTGCAAAAGTGCTTAAAATTACCTGCCCTACAACATATCAAAAGTTTTTTTTGAAATGACGGTTACACTTTAAGTTTACAGGCATGTAGAGGGACAATGAAGGGATAGAGGCAATGCTTTCTAATGGCAGTTTATGAAAATATATTTAGTTTATGGGGGTTATTTTGCCTGACTGGTTCTCTTTAATATTTCTAATTACTTAACCCAACGACGCAATGCCAATACTGTGTGAGCATAGTTTATTAAATCACATAGCCAACTTTAAAGCGAATATGAGAAAATCAGAAATATTAAATATATCCCTTTACCCACATCACAAGTTAAAATAGTCAAATCTACCTCTCCCTTCCTATGGCAGAAAGACTCAAATACCTAGAAGTTTTTTGCCTCTACTGATCACTGTCCTGCAAATATATAGTGTCCAAAGGACCAGTATTTGACACATCCAATTACTGTTGCATTAAGTGAAAACTACAATCATGAACAATTAAAATTTTAATATTTTTCTTAATAAATATGTACCCTTTAATATCATACAAAATAATATGTATATATTATTCTACAATAATAAAATAAAAAACATGTACTGTCTCCATATACTTAGTGGAGACTTGAAAAGCACATATTGAATTGTGTTGCTCCTTAATACTTAACACAAGACCAAGACCAGCTTCTGTGGATTCATACTGGTAGTTAATACATCAGTCTCTCAAGCGCTATAGGTTCCCATTAACAGATGGTAAAACATAAAGTCATTTCATTGGTGAAGACCAAAGAGTTCAACCTGGATGGACTGTCTCTTCTACCTCCTCTATTTTTAAGGTATCACGGACAGCCTTTAAGAAGGGTTCTAGGTCTTCAGAAGCCAGCAGGTATCTCAACTCCATTTTGTTTGCAGAGATGGGGGGGGGGAGGGAAGAGACGTATCAAATCACTAACTTTAACTCCTTCAGAGTCTGAAGCGGAATCCGAAGAGGAGTCTATTACCCTCTGTCTCTTCTGAGGTGGCTCTTGAGGGATAAATGCAGCAATGGATGACGAAACGGAAGGCCGTACTTTTTCCTGGATGAAATTTCGCATTTCGTCCATGAATGAGGCTCTCTCCTCACACAGCAAGTTGTCCAAACATTTATTGCACACAGGCTTCCTATAAGTACTCAGCAATTTCTCAGAACACAAATTGCATTTCTTATGTGTAGTTTTCTTCCTCTCTAAGGAGGATTGCTACTTAGGTCTCCCTTTTTCCCAATTAATTAAGGATGTGCTATACACGGGACATACACGGCTATACAGCCGCTGGATGCATCCATGCTCCCCGCGGGGTGAACGTGGTATTCGGCCCGCCTAAACAAGCCCAGTGGCCGCCGCGGTGGTCTGCTACCCAATCATGGATGGTGCCAGAGTCTGAGCTACGCGGATTGGGCGAGTTGGCCTGAGGCTGGTTGCTTATGAAGCTGGATTTGGGTTAGGGTCACCGGGAACTCACCAGCATGCGTCCTCTCAGTCCAGCATCCAGGCCACATCCCCAAAAAGTGGGCTGCCTAGTAACATTTGAAAAAACATTCTCCATACGGATGCCATGCATATGGCATCTATTTTTTTGCAGAATACCCCTTTAACACGTGTCAACATCAATTTTATTAGGTAAATCTATCTTCAGCTGTTGCATTGCATTTCAAAACGCATTAACCACTAGGCGCACGTGGACGTTATAGTACGTCCCTGTGGCTAGATACTTAGCGCACTGGGACAAAGTATAACGTCCTGCTTCTGGCACTGGCTCACGAACGGAGCAGGCACCAGAAGCAGCGCCTCTCAGCTGTCTATCACAGCTGACACTGCACGTGTGCTTTCAGTGATCCTTTGAAGGTGCATGCACTACTTTTTAAATTAGACCTACCATGAAAATCAAACCTCTCAAACCAGGAACACCTACTCATAAATCCAGGCATTGTAAATGTGATAATAGTCTTATATTTGTTGTCCATAGCCTCCTTTCTTCAAAAATCCACCATTAAAATTATGCTAATGAGTCAGCAGAGTTCTAGGGAGCGTTACCACAGCCCCTCCATGCTCAGTCTGTTAAAATGCAGGAGCAAATCCCAGCCTCCCTGCTGCTCCCTCAGTATTTCCCCCTTCTGTGTGCATACTGTAATATCACACACTTGGAGGGGGAAGTGCTCTGGCAGTGCAAGTCTGTGAAGCCACAACAGTCTCTGGTAATGCCCACAATAACCCTTCTGGCACAGTTACTTATTTTAAAAGATTTTAGAAGGAAGGAGGTTGTAGATAAGAAATATGGTTACCACAGTCACAGTGCCTGGATCTGTGAGTAGGTGCCCATGGATTATCCATGCTTGTTTTTCACAGTAGACAGTATTTAATGGATTGGACACATGGGCTTGTTTTGCCTTGTTTTACTGAAAACTAATTTGAGCAGAAATTATATTCCTCCAGCTACAATCCCAGAATATCAATGTATCCTGCCGCTTTTAATATTATACAAACAGGAATCTCCAGGGACAATAAACAACATTATATGTAGTTCTCCACAATCATTATTGTAGACAGATTGGGGTACATTTACATAAAGTGTCGGTGTCTGCATTGGCTTTGTTACCGACCTGCTCTGGGAAAGAAGACACACATTTAATATTGTAGAGCTGTGCAGAGACATTTCTGGCGCCGAGACCATTTTCTGTCCCTGGGACCAAAATCTGTCCCGAGCACCAGAAATGTGTCCAACAGTCCCTGCTAGACTAGTTTTCTTGGTCTACTTTCCGCCAGTTTTCAGCGCCCAAAAAGGGCTACGACACATATTAATTGTGTCTGAGTCTCCACTCCGCCAAAGCCACGCCCCTTTTCGGAGAAGAGTCGGAGCAGGCGGAAAAAGGCATTTTTTCTGGCGCCGCCAGCTAATAAATAGGTCTGAGAGCAGAACATGTGGTGAGAACGCCACAAAACTGGCGGAAATGCCATAGTAAATGTCCCCCATTATCTTTAAAGGGAACCTACCACCCCGATTCTACCTATAAAGGTAGAAGGGGTGGTAGGTGGATGGATGGGACGCGAGGATAGCCCTTTTTTGGGCTAATCCTCACGTCCCAAGTGTCTTTTACAAAACTTTATTACATGTATATGCAAATTTTTTTATGCGGCTACTGGGGTGTGGAGTAGCCGGACATGAGGCTACTAATCGCGGCTACTCCACGCCCCAGTAGCCGCGTTACTCCGCCTACCAGGTAATCTTCGGCGCGCAGCTCGTCCGGGTCCCGCGGCTCCGGGGCCGGAACTACTGCGCATGCGCAGTAGCCGGGGAACTCGGACGAGGGCGTGCAGCTTCCAGGAGCTGCGCGCCGAAGATTAACTGGTAGGCGGAGTAACGCGGCTACTGGGGCGTGGAGTAGCCGCGACTAGTAGCCTCATGTCCGGCTACTCCACGCCCCAGTAGCCGCATAAAAAAATTAGCATATACATGTAATAAGGTTTTGTAAAAGACACCCGGGACTGGAGGATTAGCCCAAAAAAGGGCTATTCTCACGTCCCATCCAACCACCCCTTCTACCTTTATAGGTAGAATCGGGGTGGTAGGTGCCCTTTAAGAATAAAATAAAACTTAAGTAAAGTAAGTTAAGTATGTATGTAAAGTAACAGGCTATCGGGTGCATCTCCCCTTTTGTCACATGTACCCGATTTCCTAAGAGGCTCCAGGTGTATTCTAGGAGGCATTGTGCCTTTTCATGGCTGGTATCTGGAGTACAAGTCTTGATACTTGTCCATTTATCGAGAACTATCTAGGAGTTATGACACAAAACAAATGCAACGGTTGTAATATACAGGTCCCATGTCAATGGCCTTCTGGCTGTGACTAGAATCTCTCCAGGAACAAGTGAAGGATCTCTGTGGAGCAGTGTGAACGCAGATAGAAACATTGCATTGTGTACAGGACAAGCTTAGGGATCAGTATGCGGTCAGAAGGCTGCGGGTATTTATACCACCTGAATCCCAATGTTCAGCAGTAACATGGGGAAAGCTGGGACTTATCACTGGTCACCGCTGCCTCCTGTGCTGTTGATACCAGACACTGGCTCGTGTAGCAGTCACTGAAGACAGCAATTGCATCATTTATGAAGAGAGCAAGTTGTATGACACAAAGTCATGAGGAAAGTGGGCACGAACACACTACGAAACAACACTGAGGGGCAGCGGCCCTGACAGCTCACCCCAGTCTAGTCCGTCCAAAGACGCAGCCTCGCTGCCACCGCCCGGCCCGGGACCCGGTACACCGCTGTACATTCTGCTCTGAACTTCGCTGGCCATATCTTACTTCCGCACTGGCTGCTAAATACACGTCTGTCTTCTCCAAGCGCAGCAGAATGACGAGCTACGGCTGCAATACAGGGTCAAAAAAGCAAAACATATACTGTCATGCTAAAAAAAAACCTCGCTTTACGTGAGTCACAACGTGTTACTAGAGAGAGGCCGCAGCGGTGGGCGGGGTGTACTCCAGCTGCTATATTCTGATTGGCCGGTGGTAATATTTATACTGTGTTGTATTAACCCCTAGGGGACACAGCATCTTTTGGCCTAAAGGACGCGGCCCCATTTTTCAAATCTGGCCTGTGTCACTATAAGTGGTTATAGCGTGGGAACGCTGTGAGATATCCAGGGGATTTTGAGATTGTTTTCTCGTGACACATTGTACTTCAAATTAGTTTAAAAATTTGGATGAAATCTTTTGCGTTTAGTTATGAAAAAAAGCAAAATTTGGCAAAAATTTTGAAAAATTCTTTATTTTCAACGTTTTAAATTCTCTACTTTTGATTCAGAAAGTCATAGCACCCAAATAAATTCATAACTTACATTTCCCAAATGTCTGCTTTATGTTGGCATGGGTTTTTCAGATTCCACATATTTTACTAGAATGTTATGAGGCTCAGAATTTGGGTGCCATTTTTCACATTTTTTGTAAAATCGCCAAAACCTGTATTTAGATGGACCTGCTCAGTTTCTAATTGACACTGAGAGGCCTAAATAATAGCGAGACTCGTAAATTACCCCATTGTGGAAACTACACACCTCAACGTATGAAAAACCACTTTTAAGAAGTTTGTTAACCCTTTACGTGTTTTATAGGGGTTAAAACAAAATGGAGGTGGAGTCTGCAAATTGTAATATTTTTTCACAATACACTCATTTTGGGTGGAAAATTAAACATTTGTAATGGATAAAATGAAAAAAGGCTCCACAAAGTTTGTTACCCAATTTCTCCCGAGTACACGGATACTCTATATGTGGTGGTAACTTGCTTTATGGGCGCACGGCCGGGCATAGAAGGGAAGGAGGGCCATCCAGATCAGATTTGCTATGTCACATTGTACAGGCTATAATTTTTTTCTTTTTTTTATTGAGGACCTATAGGGGCTTATTTCTTTTGCCACATGAGATGCACTTTTCTAATACATAATTTTGGGGCATCTATAGCTAATTGGTGAGATTTAATTAACTCTTTGTTGGTGGAGGAAATGAAAATCATCAATTTTTAGGAAAATTTTTATGTGTTTTTCTTTTTTGGCCGTTAACCATAGCATAAAAATAGTATATTATTTTTATTCTATGGGTCACCACGTTTATGAAAATACTTCATTTATATATATTTTTTTTATTTTTTCCCATTTTTACTGAATAAAAAGTAATTTGGCAAAATTGTTGTTAATTTTAGCATCACCGTCTTTCATATGCATAACTTTTTTATTTTTCACCTAACAAATCTGTTTAAGGGCTTATTTTTTGCAAGAATGATTGTTCTTTTTAGTGGTCTTATTTTAGATTGCGTAACTTTTTAAAATCACTTTTTTAGAGAATTTTTAAAGGGCATTAATAAAAAATCATCTTTATCAGAGAGAGTTTTTTTAGGTTGTTTTTTACGGGGTTCACTTTGCGGATCTAATAACGATTCTGTTTTATTATACAGATTGTTACGGACGCAGGGATACCAAATATGTGGGGGTTTTGTGTATTTTATTCAATTGTACTGAATAAAAACTAATTTGGGGAAAATCTTATTCATTTTAGCATCACCATCTTTTTATATGCATAACTTTTTTATTTTTCGGCAGATAAATCTTGTTAGGGGCTTATTTTTTGCGAGAACAGTTGTTCTTTTTAGTGGGCTTATTTTGGAGTGCATAACATTTTTTAAATCACTTTTTAGAGCATTTTTTATAGGGTATTAATTAAAAATTATCTTTTTTCGGAATGTTTTTTGCGTTTTTTTCCTCCGGAATTTACCGTGCGGGTCCAGTAACAATTCTGTTTTATTATGCAGATTGTTACGGACGCGGCAATACCAAATATGCGGGTTTTTTTTGTGTTTTTATGTTTTTTATACTTTATTAAGTTTTTTTATGGGAAAGTGACATTTTAGGGGCTTATATTTTTATGTATTTATTTTTTATTTATTCTAATGTGTTAACTTTAGTGTTTTTGACTTTTTTTTAATTATACATACTTGAACTTAAACCAGTGATGCTCTGATCACTGGTTTAAGTTCAATACACTGCTCTACAATACTATTTTATTGTAGAGCAGTGTAAACTGTCTGAGCAAGCTTGCGCATGCTCAGACAGTTTACAGCCAGACCCGGAAGGGGTCTGGCTGCCATGGAGACCGGGCAGCTCCGGGGCACATGCCAGTCCTCGGAGCTGCCCAGAAGTGGATCGGATCCCCCGGTAAGCGGCACGGGGGATCCGATCCACAGCTCAAACACACTTACACGCCGCGGTCATGTTTGACCGCGGCGTGTAAGGGGTTAACACCCGCGATCGGAGCCGGCTCCGATCGCGGGTGTTAGCGCAGGCTGTCAGCTGTACTAGACAGCTGACAGCCGCTGCTTCTGGTACCGGCTCCGTTCGTGAGCCGGTGCCAGAAGCAGGACGTTATAGAACGTCCCCGTGCGCTAAGCATCTAGCCCCGGGGACGTACTATAACGTCCTGGTGCGCCTAGGGGTTAAGGTATTATGTGATTTCGCGAGCTTCGCCTGATACCACTGAACAACAGCGCTGTCCAGTCTCTCCCTCATAATCCTGCACTCATTGTTAGTAATGTGCTCTAACATGGACTAAGGCAATAGGAACTGCAGACTTCTGTTTTATCTCAAGCCTAAGGGCGTGTTCACACATTGCACTTTGGTTGCGTTTTCATTTCATTTTAAAACGCATTACAACAGGTGAGGAGAGGTGATTTGCCCAATTACATTACTATTTACATTTGTTAACGCTAGGTTAACATTTGCGTTAACAAAACGAATGCGTTAATGCATGTTTTGTTAACGCGAATGTTAGCAAATCGCGTTAATGCAAATGTTAACATAGTGTTAACAAATGTAAATAGTAATGTAATTGGGCAAATCACCTCTCCTCACCTGTTGTAATGCATTTTAAAATGCAATGAAAACGCAACCAAAGCGCAACGTGTGAACGCGCCCTCAGAAGTAATCATGGAAAGTTTTACGGACATGCGTTATTATCTTGAGAGACATGACCCGATAATATGGTCTTAACCGGAGCTGCTGGGTCTAATTAGACCCAATTCAGCTCTGATCAGAATCTCCAGTGACAGGTGGTGGTTTTCCTCTGCAACTGGGGCTCTGACTGGTAAGGGTGATGTCACAAATGGCGTATTTAGGCCGTTTTTGGGCAGTTTTAGTTATAGTGTTTTAAGATCGTAAAAAACACATCCCTTTTTAAAAACCCCATGCGTTTTTGTCCGGTTTTCCGAACTTGCGCAATTAAAAATGGACAAAAATGCATGCTTTTTTAGGGCGCGGTCCCACGGTGCGTTTGCAAACGCAGACGCAGACCAAACCACGCCCACCGGGGCGGTCCGCGGTCCGATCGCATCGGCGTTTTCCATAGAAACATAGAGAAACGCCGATGCGATTGGACCGCGGACCGCCCCGGTGGGCGTGGTTTGGTCTGCGTCTGCGTTTGCAAACGCACCGTGGGACCGCGCCCTTAAAAAAAAAAGGATGCGTTTTTTTACGATCTGGAAACCCACTAACTAAAAACGGCATGTGTGACATCACCCTAAAAGAAAAAAAAAATAAAGTAAAATTTAAATAAAGTGCAAATGTCCCCCAGGGGTCTTTTTATGACCTCATGGGGAACATATAACGTAAAAACACGCACAAAATATTCATCAAATTCATTTAAAAATTCAAAAACAATACAACGACATTTCCCCATATAATAAAAAAAATTCCCCCGCTGCATTACAAAAAGGATCGCCATAGTCGCTGTTTGTCCTAAACCATACATATTATACTGTATATCAAAATTATCAAAACAAAATAGGGAATTCATTAACCCCCAGGAGCACCAGGACGTTAAAGTACGTCCCTGCAGCTAGATACTTAGCGCACCGGGACATAGTATAACGTGTTAACCCCTTACACACCGCAGTCAAGCATGAACGCGCTATGGATCAGATCCCCCGTGCCGCTTATCCGATCCACTTCTGGGCAGCCCGAGGACTGCAGTGTGCCCTGGGGCTACCCAATGTTCCTGGAAGTCAAACCCCTTCCTGTAAACCATGAACAGTCTGATGAAAGTGCGATCCGCGACCCTTAGTTAATAAGCACCTGTATGCCGGCGATGATGGCAGGCAGTGTGCAAGAGCTCTCTGCAGGGCCTGTCGCTGAAGCCGACAACATTACCAATGTGTATTGCGCAAGTGCTGCCAGCTCTACGAGGCGGCCACACACTGCGCTCCTCTTCTTGACCGCAAGGGCGCGTTCACATGTTCCGCTAGCGCCGCATTCATAACGCGACGCTAGCGCACAGGGGGCGGAGCTTGGGGCGATCGCATATTAATCGCATGCGTTTCCCAGGAATGAACGCGACGATAGCGGAACGTGTGAACGCGCCCTAAGGGAGCTACTGCGCCCCAGTGTTTATGGAGACTTACTGCAATCAGAATCACCGACGTAGAAAGACGCCCTGTCACCCTGCTGAGCCACCACTGATCTACCACCAATAAGGTAATTACTTTCTGCCACTATTTGGCCACCAATTAAGTGCATTATACATATGGAGAAATAACACACCTATCTGTATTATAGTACTCAGATTAACCCCTTACCGACATGTAAGTCTTTGCTGCATATTGCAGTGATCAAAAGGTCGTACAGTCCTAAAAATGATAACATTGAAAAAGTCATCAAAATTCACAAAAATTACACCTCCCAAAGCTCTGTACACCAAAGTATAAAAAAGTTATTAGCGCCAGAAGATGGCAAAACCCCCCCAAATTTTTTTGTACGGGAGGTTTTAAGTTTTGTAAATGTATGAAAACATTATAAAACCTTTACAAATTTGGTATCCCCGTAATCGTACCGACCCAAAGAATAAAGCAAACATGTCATTTGGGGCGTGCAGTGAAATCCGTAAAATACAAGCCCACAAGAATACGGCGCAAATGCATTTTTTCACCAATTTCACTGCATTTGGAATTTTTTCCCCGCTTCCCAGTAGATACCACAATTTTGAAGTGTAATTTGTTACGCAGAAAATAAGCAATAACACAGCTCTGTACATGGAAAAATAAAAAAGTTATAGATTTTTGAAGGTGGGGAGTGAAAAATGAAAACGCAAAAAAGAAAAAGGGCCTCTGTGGGAAGGGGTTAAACTCAATATTCAGACCATCAGGTTGCAATGTATGTAAACAATGTATCCACTGTAGCTCTCGCCTTCTCAACATGTGTTCTTTATTAACTCCTAAGTGGAGGAATATGATCAATAAAGTTGAATTTCAAATGTGATTCCTTTTTGCCTCACTGCATTTTTGTAACGTATAATGGTGTTGTGTGAATCTTGTTTTAAAGTCAAGGGTAGTTTCTCGAATATATACTTAATTACATGGACAGGTTAAATGTGTTACCTTTAACAGCGTGAGAGCAATTCACACAAGAGCGACAAGGTTCCTTAATACGATTGACTCCCATATCAAATTTACACTAGTGTACGCCATGGATGTAGTTCAGTTTCTGGACGTACTAGTTATTTGCACAGATCATGGGTTTTCAACAGACCTATATACTAAACCGACCAATAAAAATACCATTCTTAGATATGAGAGCAATCATCCCTGCTCCATGGTTACCTTTGAGTAAATTTTTTAGAGTCAAAAGACTATCTCTGACAACGATAAATACCATAAATATATAGGGAAAATTATATCTAAATTGCAATGCAGAGGTTAACCAAAAAAGTAAATGAGAAGAATTACATCATTGCAAACAATAAAAACATGGTATGTTTATATCCCCATTTAATAATAGTGAAAAAAAAATTCTCAATAAAAAACATTGGAAGATTTTGGCCAGCGAACCCACAAGGGTTTCTCAATTCAAGAATCCTCGATTATTCTCCCTTAGAAGATCATAAAATATCAAAGACCGTTTGGTAAAATCAGATGTGGGTCCTCTTAAAAAATCCACACTGAGAACCATAAGTGGCATCCAATAAACAGGCAGCTTCCCTTGCAGATCTTGTGTGAATTGTTCTCACGCTGTTAAAAGTAACACTGTCAGTAAGCAAGGGTAGTGGACCCACTGGGCCAGCGGGGACGATGACGTAAGCTGACACCTGGAAACGGAGTCTAAGTGGTACCCGGTTTCACCAGAGCCCACTGTAAAGCGGGTTGGACCTGCTCTGGCACCGGGTGTTACTACCAGGTTGCTCCAAGGCGTAGTACAGAGTCGTAATCGGGGACAGACAGGAGATCAAGACAGGCAGCACAGGATCAGACTTGGAGACGTAGCGAAAGGTCTGGGCAGGCGGCAAGAGTCAAGGTCAGGAACGTAGCTAAGGGTCACAACGGATATCACACAGGCAGAAGGGAACAGCTTTCTGAGAGGCATAGAGCGCAAAGATCCGTAAGGAGACAAAGGAAGTGTCTGGAAATTTAACAGGAAGGGCAGCCAGCCAGAGCCAATTATCAGCACTCTGGCTCTAAAATCTCCAGAAACTGGCGCACGCGTGCTTTAGAAGAGGGGGGCATGGGTGCTGTCCATAGACGATAAAGAATAGAGCGAAGACAGCAGATTATGAGTCCAAGGCATTGCAGGAAAACTCCGCCCACAGCAACAGAGTAGACCAGTCGTCCAGACGGGCAGAAACGTAGTAGCGGCGTGAATTTCACTTGAGGTTGACTGCACAGAGAACGCCAGAACCGGGAGACAAACTGCACCCATCAGTCCGATACAATATGTAGAGGGAGACCATGAAGCCTGACTTTTTGAGTTTAGAACAAGCTGGCAATGCGTGGAGCTGACGGCAGACTTGGCAGAGGAACAAAGTGGGACATCTTGAAGATGCGGTCGGTTACCACCCAGATGAAGGTATTACTCGAGGAAGATGGAAAATCAGTGGTAAAGTCCATAGCCACATGAGTCCAAGGGCAGCTGGGTATCGGTAACGGTAGAAAAAGACCAGCTGGTTTAAGACGTGATGGCTTGTTTCGGGCACAGGAAGTGCAGGAGCCCACAAAATCCTGTACATCCTTGACCAGATCTGGCCACCAGTAGAAACGGGAAATGAGGTCAACAGAGCATTGCACCCCAGGCTGCCCAGCCACAAGAGACCAATGTCCCCAAGTCAGTATCATCTTCTGAAGGGCAGGTTGGAAGTAGGTCTAGCCAGGAGGAAGTTGCCGAAGGACCACTGGAGCAGCAAGAACCATCCGTTCAGGCGGAACAATGTGGCTCATTTACTAAGGGTCCGCGGACCGCACAAATGTTGGATATTCCGATGATTACCATTTCGCGCCACATTTATAAGGGGATTGTGGAGCACGCAATTGGATTTTGGCACATCGGCTTTCACGCGTCTTTCGGCTTTCGGGGGGCGGGCCATCACTGAGCGCCGGAATTAACATTTAAATTGTGTCGCAAGACAATGCACTTACATACACCGGGAAGAAGGAGGTGAACTCCGGCAGACCTCAGCGGGGAAGTGACACATGCAGGAAATTGGGTGAACGAACTTGGAGATCGGGGACCGCGACAGGACCGGGTAAGTAAATGTGCCCCAATTTGTCTAGGAACCGGTTCTTTCCCAATTACTTCAGAGGCACGAGAGAGGGCACCAGCCTTAATATAATAAGAAAAGGGACCAACGAGCCTGACAAGGATTGAGGCACTGAGCAGTCTGGAGATAAAGGAGATTCTTGTGGTCTATTTATATAAAGACTGGATGAAGAGCTCCTTCCAGAAGATAACGCCATTCTTCCAAAGCTAGCTTTATGGCCAGAAGCTCCCGATCATCAATGGAATAATTTCTCTCTGCGGCAGAGGTGGTCTTTGAGAAGAAGCGTAAGTGAGGTTTCGGCCTTTGGGCCCTTTCAGCGTGAGACCAGCTCCAATCTCTAGCAGCGTTTTTCTTAGCTCCCCGATCAGAGGCGATAGTAGTTAGCGAAGTCCAGGAGTCTCTGGATAGCATGTAGTCCTACTGGGCAAGGCCCAGTGCAGTACCGTGTCGGATCACAGAGGATCTGCCCAGTAATGGAGGAGATGACCAGCGGCTTCTTGAGACGGACCACATGGAGATGATGCTGGGAGACCAGGGCAGGGATGCTTCTCCCAAGAACACTAGGTGCTTGCCTTTCCTGGACTCTGTGGACGGACCGGACAAGTCTCAAGAAAGTGCTCAGGGCTGGCACAATGCAGGCAGAGGAACTATCAGGAACTAGGGGTAGTGGAGCCACTGGACCACCACAGACGGTGACGTAAGGGGACACCTGGGAGCCGAGTCTACGTGGTACCTGGTTTTCACCAGAGCCCGCTGCAAAGCGGGTTAGACTTGCAGGCAGCACAGGAAATCGCACAGGCACAGCTTTCTCAGAGACAAAGGCTTTACTTTGGGTTGGGAAAAGGAGGGAGGATGTACCGGTGGGTTAGCGGGAGGATGTGCAGGAGTTTGGGCGGTTGTGAGGGGAGGCGGGAGAGTAGTTGGCCGACACAGGTGGTTGCCTCCACGTTCAGCACAGCAGGCGGGGCCCCCAGGAGAATTGCACTTATAAACGGTTCATAGTATCATAGTATATAAGGCTGGAAGGAGACGCAAGTCCATCAAGTCCAACCTTTAAGAATTATATAAATGTTTTATCCCCATAACCCGTGATATTTTTTCTCTCCAGAAAGTCATCCAGGCCTCTCTTGAACATGTACATAGAGTCGGCCATAACAACCTCCTGCGGCAGAGAGTTCCACAGTCTCACTGCTCTTACAGTAAAGAACCTTTGTCTATGGTGATGGTAGAATCGCCTCTCCTCTAGGCGTAGAGGATGCCCCCTTGTCCTGGTCACAGGCCTAGGTATAAAAAGATCTTTGGAGAGATCCTTGTACTGTCCGTTCAGGTATTTGTACATTGTAATGAGGTCTCCCCTCAGTCGTCTTTTTTCTAAACTGAATAATCCCAAATTTTGTAATCTGTCATTGTATTCTAGTCCCCCCATTCCCCTAATAATCCTGGTTGCTCTCCTCTGCACCCGTTCCAGCTCTACTATATCCTTTTTATACACTTGTGCCCAAAACTGTACACAATATTCCATGTGTGGTCTGACCAGGGATTTGTATAAGGGCAGAACTATGTCTTTATCATGAGAATCTATTCCTCTCTTGATACATCCCATTATTTTATTTGCTTTAGCAGCAGCCGCCTGGCTCTGGTCACTAAAATTAAGTTTACCATCCACCAATACGCCCAAGTCCTTTTCAGCTTCAGTTTTACTAAGTAATTGACCGTTTAGAACATAATTATACTTTATGTTTCCATGGCCCAAGTGCATAACTTTACATTTATCTACATTAAACCTCATCAACCATTTCTCTGCCCATCCCTCAAGCTTCCACAAATCCCTCTGTAATGCTAAACTATCGACCTCAGTATTTATTACTTTACACAGCTTAGTATCATCTGCAAATATTGAAACATGACTGCGTAAACCCACTACAAGGTCATTAATAAAAATATTAAAAAGAAGTGGCCCCAATACTGACCCCTGGGGCACTCCACTGGTAACATCAACCCAATCTGAGAATGTGCCATTAATGACCACCCTCTGTTTTCTATCACTAAGCCAATTACTTACCCAGATACACAGATTTTCTCCTATTCCCAGCAGTCTCATTTTATATACCAACCTTTTATGTGGCATGGTGTCAAATGCCTTTGAAAAGTCCAGATATACAACATCCACAGCGTCCCCCAGATCCAGTCTTGAACTTACCTCCTCGTAGAAACCAATCAGATTAGTCTGACAGGACCGATCTCTCATAAACCCATGCTGACGCTGGGTTATAAGGTTGTGCACAGTGAGATACTCCAGGATAGCATCTCTAATAAACCCCTCAAATATTTTCCCCACCACAGCAGTTAGACTCACGGGTCTGTAGTTTCCAGGATCGCTATTTGATCCTTTTTTGTATATTGGTACCACATTTGCTATGCGCCATTCCTGTGGAACATAACCAGTCTTCAAATATTAAAAATAACGGTCTGTCTATCACCGTACATAATTCATGCAGAACCCGGGGGTGTATGCCATCTGGCCCAGGTGATTTATTTATCTTAGAAACGGTTTCTATGGCTGCTGTAACACCACTGTGCTCTATCCTTTTCCTGTGTTAACGGACAGTCACCATGCATCGCTATGGAGAGGGGAGGGGTAAACAGCACTCACCCCTGCTCCTCTCCAGCATGCTGCTGTATGCTCACCCAGACGCAGCCATGTGAAAGGAGCCTAAACCGCATTAGCCAGCTTAAACGGAACCTGTCATCACACTAACCCCTCTAGCCCAACAAACTTCTTCTGTAATATGTATGTCCCCTGGAGGTCTTTTTAGCATATTTCCAGTTTGCAGCATGAATGAAAAAATCATCTTTTATTCTTTTGTACGATGCAGACAGTCAGGTAACCCCACCTCTTGCAGTCAATTTGCTCTGCCCACTCCATGAATCTGGCATCCCAGCCCTGCCTCCTCATTGCGACATAATTCTTTGACTATCCATGTTGCAACCTAGAAACATGCTAAAAAACCCTCCAGGGGACATAATTACAGAAAAAGGTACTCTTTGTGGGCTTGGCGGCTTAGAATGTTTTCTCAGCCTATGTTCATGGACTTCTAGGTACCCTTAAAGTGGTTGTACCAAGTCTGTAATTTATCACCCATCCTGTAAATAACAAGCTGATAAGTGAGGGTACAACTGATGGAACCCCAGCAATCAATAGAACTAAATTCAAAAACTGCTTAATGCTTTTTACCTCAATCACCAGACAGTCCCTTTGCAGAGAAACCAGAGGGCGGATTCCCACATGGCATTTTAAATGCATCCAAAACATAAGTGGGAGGGGATTTGGCCAAAACGCATAAGTGTTTCCCATTAAATGTTTGCCCAATCCCCCTACCACTTGCGTTTTGCATGGCAGTGTTTTAGTGACCTTGGTGATTGGGCAAAAATCAGTGTATCGCATAAAATGAATCCAAACTGCTATCCAGAATATATCTGATTTGGGGTATCTTTTAAGAGGAACTGTGACAAAGTTATCCTGAGGTTCTTCGTGCTTCCATGTGTGAACCTCTATGGGATTAATTGTGATTTACAGTATTTGATATTGGTTGTCATCTCTTCTTGCAATAAGTGGAACATCAGCAGAAACAATAAAAAAACATGAAGACAAAGAAAAAAAAATTAACAAAAAAAATTTATTTTTCGCTCTTCATTTTCACGTGTGCACTTTTATCACTTTAATGTAATGGATATCACAATTCAGTATATTTTTACAATAAGTTTTCACTTTTATTTCTTTATGGTTTTACATTCTCCTTTTTCCGATATTATTAGTGGTCCAAAAATGGACAGTGTGTTTCACGTGTGCACATGACACGTCAGTATCGCTTTTGCATTAAGTCTCATAATGTAAATAGGTTTTGCCTGTGAACATAGTGGTTATAACATAAGCAATTAAATCAGTATTTATTATATGTATTTTTTTATTGTATATGTAATTTTTTTGTACCCTCAGGATTTTAATGTATGTCATTTAATTCAATTGCTGTTCATTATTTCATGAGAATAAGGGCATTGATCATGATAATAGAGCTCTTTGCCCATTACCAAGATGACCAGATGACTGGCCTACCTCACTTCCGGCAGGCATGTTATACAGCTCCTGCATTGCTGTAGTGGGAGTGCGGGATCCATGATGCTGATAGCCGGATACTAAGGTTTGGGAGGCTTCCTGTCATGCGCCAAGAAATGCACAATTTGTGGTAATCATCTCCACCTGTATAGTGCATTTAAAAGGCCCTGCAGCACAGTGTTCTAGCACCCCCTGACGAAGCAGAGTGCGAAATGTACATTGGGGTGTTTTGGACAGTGTAGTACTTGTTTGTGGAGCTTGGCCTCCAGTGGGTATCTTTGATGTGATATGCAATAAGCTGTAATGACTGATTTGAGGGGACTGAGTTTAGCTCGTCTGATACTATGACATATATGTAAGCCAACCCTAAGTATTTTGGCTTTTTTTTTTATATTGGTGTATGATACCAGAACCTTACTTATGTTTAATGGTCTCCCTTTCCAGATATTATCACACTGTCTGTTTTCATATGTATCTCTTTTAATGGGGTGTTTTTAATATGTGTTTCTCTACGCATTCAGATATGCGGATATGAGGACACATGGTGTAGGTGGAGTGGGGCTACCAGACTTTGCCTCCTATTATAGAGCAGCCATAGGTTCTTGTGTACTGGACTTATTTTATCACAGGACAGTCAATCTCTGGGTTGATTCAGAGTTCAAACTCACCCCTCCACATCTCCTGGGCTTTTCCTGGTTGCCCCAATACGTTACACTCCGGTCTCTTCAGATATCCCCTACATTAAAAGGAATCTTACAAGCATGCAAAAGTTTGCATTCAAACTTTGAATGGTCTCCGTCCCGGGCCCCCTAACTCCCCTCTCAAGAAATCAGCATTTTCCACCGGGAAAACACACATTTGTTCTTTCTTGAGCCTAAATGCTAACACACCACCTAGGGTCAGAGACGTGGTGAATGAAGACAGAATCCACTCCTTGACAGATATAGGTGCTGGAGGTCCCCCGAGCTCCTGGCTCAAATGTCTCCTAGTTTCTCTCTCTCAACACTCACACTACTTTCACTATATTTGAACAACGCTGTCTTACTAAAAATCCACCCACTCACACCACCTCACTACTATATGGCACACTGCTGGTACTCTTGCTGGACCAATAGTCCACAGTGTTTACCCTAACACATTGGGGCACATTTACTAAGGGTCTGCGGAGCGCATTTTCGCTGGGTTTCCCGACTTTTTCCGTTTTGCGGTGCATTTAACTGGGGTTTTTGGCGCACGTGATCGGATTTTGCCGCCAACTTTCATGTGACACAAATCGGGGGCCGACTGATTCGGACTAAGCGCGGGAATTAACATTCAAAATTGTGTCGCAAGCCATGCACTTACATGCACTGGGAAGAAGATGGTGAACTCCGGTGGACCTGAGCGGGGAAGCGACACATGCAGGAAATTGGACGCATGATCTTAGTGAATCGCAGCAGCTCCGAATCCTCGCCGGACAACACACCTCGGGGACCGCAACAGGATGGGTAAGTAAATGTGCCCCATTTTGTCTTCTTTCTGTCGCCTACAAGAATTCAAGAAAAAACCTTCATATTGGTACCAGTCAGATATTGGATGAATGTTGGCATTGTGAGGGCGACACAGGTACGCCATTAGATATTTGGTGGAGTTGCCCCCTCATTGCTCCCCTCTGGCAAGATATAAACCAACTGTATAATGCTTTTGCCAACTCCAATATGGTTTTTACACCAGAACAGGCCTTGATTTCTGCTCTTCCAAGGCTTACAGAGAAATTTTCTGGTAGCTTTCTGGCCCTTTAATTAAATTTTGAGAATGCAAGAGTTGAAAGACATAGATGATGACAGGATTATGCTGTTCTATACCACTTGGAGGCATTGGTTGAACTTCAGGAGTTCACGTTCTTTAATGCTTGGATCTCTCATGGATCCCTTCCTTACTTACCTGATGGTAGATGACTATTAAATACCTCCCTATCCCACCCCCGTGTGTCTCAAGCTCCATTTCTTATATCATTCTTAGAGCACCATCAGGCTCCACTGTAATAATATATGCTCGCCCCAGTGCCGTGCCAGCCTCATTCTGAAAGCTGGTGAGATTTGTAAAGAGAGCCGATGACATCACCGGCTTTCAGAACATGGCTGGCATTATATTGCGGTGGAGCCAAATGGTGCTCTGAAGAGCACCACAGGCTGATTTGCATGTCTTACATATTGTATGTATTTTTTGTATTGTACATGTAATACACTCACTGGCCACTGCTAGTAACGGGTTGGACCCCCTTTGGCCTTCAGAACTGCCTCAATTTTTCGTGGCATAGATTCAACAAGGTGCTGGAAGCATTCCTCAGAGATTTTGGTCCATATTGACATGATGGCATCACACAGTTGCCGCAGATTTATCGGCTGCACATCCATGATGCGAATCTCCCGTTCCACCACATCCCAAAGATGCTCTATTGGATTGAGATCTGGTGACTGTGGAGGCCATTTGAGTACAGTGAACTCATTGTCATGTTCAAGAAACCAGTCTGAGATGATTCCAGCTTTATGACATGGCGCATTATCCTGCTGAAAGTAGCCATCAGGTGTTGGGTACATTGTGGTCATAAAGGGATGGACATGGTCAGCAACAATACTCAGGTAGGCTGTGGCGTTGCAACTATGCTCAATTGGTACCAAGGGGCCCAAAGAGTGCCAAGAAAATATTCCCCACACCATGACACCACCACCACCAGCCTGAACCGTTGATACAAGGCAGGATGGATCCATGCTTTCATGTTGTTGACGCCAAATTCTGACCCTACCATCCGAATGTTGCAGCAGAAATAGAGACTCATCAGACCAGGCAACGTTTTTCCAATCTTCTACTGTCCAATTTCGATGAGCTTGTGCAAATTGTAGCCTCAGTTTCCTGTTCTTAGCTGAAAGGAGTGGCACCCGGTGTGGTCTTCTGCTGCTGTAGCCCAACTGCCTCAAAGTTCTACGTACTGTGCGTTCAGAGATGCTCTTCTGCCTACCTTCGTTGTAACGTGTGGCGATTTGAGTCACTGTTGCCTTTCTATCAGCTCAAACTAGTCTGCCCATTCTCTTCTGACCTCTGGCATCAACAAGGCATTTCCGCCCACAGAACTGCCGCTCACTGGATTTTTTTTTTTTTTCGGACCATTCTCTGTAAACCCTAGAGATGGTTGTGCGTGAAAATCCCAGTAGATCATCAATTTCTGAAATATTCAGACCAGCCCTTCTGGCACCAACAACTATGCCACGTTCAAAGGCACTCAAATCACCTTTCTTCCCCATACTGATGCTCGGTTTGAACTGCAGGAGATTGTCTTGACCATGTCTACATGCCTAAATGCACTGAGTTACCGCCATGTGATTGGCTGGTTAGAAATTAAGTGTTAACGAGCAGTTGGACAGGTGTACCTAATAAAGTGGCCGGTGAGTGTATATCATTGTATATGTCATTACATTGTATATGTCATTTTTTGTACCCTCAGGATTTTAATGTCCCGCTTTTATGTTTTATGTTATATGTCAATTGCAGTTCATTATTTCATGAGAATAAGGGCTCATGATAATAGAGCTCTTTGCCTTCTTTCCCTTTGCCATCTTTAGCCCAGATGACTGTATGAATAAGGGCTGTATGAATAAGGGCTCATGATAATGAGCTGTATGAATAAGGGCTGTATGAATAAGGGCTCATGATAATAAGCTGTATGAATAAGGGCTGTATGAATAAGGGCTCATGATAATAGAGCTCTTTGCCTTCTTTCCCTTTGCCATCTTTAGCCAAGATGATTGTATGACTGGCCTACCTCACTTCCGGCAGATGTTATAGAGCTCATGCATTGCTCTAGCAGGGGTGCGGGACCCATGATGCGATAGCTGGATACTGAGGTTTGGGAAGTTTCTTGCCATGAGCCAGATAAATGCACAATTTGTAGTAATTATCTCACCTGTATCCCCAGATGCTGCCATACTGTAGTATGGCAATATAGGGTAGGATAGATCAGACAACCGAGGGTTAAAGTATCCTAGAGAGTCTGAAAAATAGTAAAAATAAAAAAAGTTAAAAAAATTAATTAAAAAAACCCTAAGAATTAAAATCACCCCCCTTTCCCTAGAACTGATATAAATAAACATAAAAATCATAAACATATTTGGTATCGCCATGTCCAAAAATGCCCGTTCAAAATATAATGGCGGGTTTTCACTACGTAACAGAAATTAGTGCCCAAAGCCGACTTTTTTGCCATTTTAATATAAATATTAAAAATTCTATATAAAGTCATCAACAGGTTGTACAGTCCTAAAAATGGAAGCATTGAAAACATCATCAAAAGTCGCAAAAATTGACACCACAGTTCCGTACACCAATGAATAAAAAAATTATAAGCGCCAGAACATGGCAAAATATTTTTTTTTTTGTACAGGTGGTTTTAATTTTTGTAAATGTATGAAAACATTATAAAACTTATACTAATTTGGTATACCTGTAATTGTACCGACCCACAGAATAAAGTAAACATGCCATTTGGGACGTACAGTGAAATCTGTAAAATCTAAGCCCACAAGAAACTGGTGCAAATGCGTTTTTTCACCAATTTCACTGCATTTGGATTTTTTTCCACGGCATGGAATATTAAATAGCACCATTTTGAAGTGCAGTTTGTTACGCAGAAAACAAGCCATCACACAGCTCTGTACACAGAAAAATAAAAAAGTCACAGATTTTTGAAAGTGGGGAGTAAAAAATGAAAACACACAAATGAAAAAGTGCTGCGTCGGGAAGGGGTTAAAAGACCCTGTAGCACAGTGTTCTAGCACCCCCTGATGAAGCTGATGAGTGCGAAACGTACATCGGGGTGTTTTGCACACTTTTTTTTTCATTTTCCAATTAAAGTGGAAAACCATTACCAAACTATGTAATAAATATATACAGCATTATTCCATCACCCTTTCCAAGGTTCAGCAACAGATGCAGAGGGTCAGGGCCGGATTATTGGAAGGGCTCCCGGGGCTCGAACCCCAGGGCCCCCACCATCTTGCCCCTCCGGGGGGCTCCCAACATCTCCCCCCCCGTGTCCCCCCTTCTGAGCCGCCTCCTCCCTGAGCCGCTCACCCGGCCCCCTGCACAGGTGACCGCCTAGCCACCCGCCCATCCCCCTGCATGACTTGCATGACCTGCCCCTGGCACAGGTTACCGCCTCCCTGCCCGCCCAGCTCCACCATACGGCACAGTCGACAAATCCCCCGTCCGAACAAGCGACTCCCCCGCGGCCGAACAAGCAACCAACCAACTATACACAAATGTATACACTGTGTATATATGCATCTACTGTGTATACATGTATATACTATGTGTATATATGCATATACTGTACTTATGCACATTTAAAAATATGCGTATATTTTTATCTATATGTATATATAAATATATATATGATGTATGTGTGTTTTTGTATATGCTGTGTATATGGTATGTATGTTTATGCTGTATATACTCAATGTGTGTGTATTACCCGTATGTGTGTGTATATGCTGTATATACTCAATGTGTGTGTATTTGCTGTATGGTGTTTTTATATTGCATGTATGTATATATATATATATATATATACACACACACACACACATTGTATATAATCTGTATACAGTATGTGTGATGTGTGTATATACTGTATGTGTGTTTATACTTTATGAGTTTGTATATACTCTGTGTATTACTGTATAAATGTATATGGTATCCTTGGGTATATGGTATATATATGTGCAAGTATATGTATGTAGAACTTTCTTTGTGTGTATATTAGTAAATAAAGGTGTGTATATATCAGTGTATAAATGTGTGTAATTGTATAAATGTGTCTCTAAAAGGGTACATTCACAAGAACGTATGGGGGACGTATATCTGGTCACAAATTTGCTACCAGATATACTTCCCTCATAGGCGTCTATAGCGCCTTGGTATGGTGAACACTGTGGGGGTCATTTACTAAGGGCCCGAATCACGTTTTTTCGACAGATTATCCGAATATTTCTGATTTGCACCGATTTTCCCTGAATTGCCCCGGGATTTTGGTGCACGTGATTGGATTCTGGTGCATCGGCGCCGGCATGCACGCGACGGTAATCTGGGGGTGCGTGGCCGTAAAAAACCCCGACGGATTCGGAAAAACCACCGTATTTAAAAAAAAGTGTCGCTTGACATGCACTTACCTTCCACCCAGCGGAGGACGGTGAAGTTCAGTGCACTCCGACAGACTTCAGCGCAGCAGCGACACCTAGTGGACATCAGGGGAACTACCTTAGTGAATCCCGGCTGGACCCGAATCCTTCGCAGAGAACGAATGGACCGGGTAAGTAAATCTGTCCCAATGTGTACTCACTGTTTCGAGCCGTAGCCGCAAAAGACATAGAGCCTGCTCTATTTATGGCCCTAAGAACGACTATGCAGCTCTATTCTCTATGGAGACGTGTGCCTGCCAGGCTATAACCGGGCCACCACACGTTTATGTGAATGCAGCCGACATATGTATATATTTTTTTAAGGGGTAAGGGTTTTGCGCCCAGGGTCCCCACCAACCTTAATCCGGCCCTGCAGTGGGTGCATGTACTTCTGCAATAATGAAAAGTGAAAGTGTTTCTTGCAGCTTCTGTCTTCAGCTGACCGGCTGGAGAGGGGTACACTTAAAACACCTATGTCTCTTGAGCCCTTGCACCTAGAAACCAAATTCTGGTGTCATATTAAACAGGGAGACAGAACCTCCGATTTAAAATGATATCTGATTTGTGTATGGATGCTTAGCAGAACTGGAGATATCCACTCTTACAATCAGCAATAGAAAGCTGTACATAAACATCCACTTTTTAGTGCAAATCCATATATGATATAATAAAGGGGAGATTCTCTTGTTTGACACCAGAATTGTATTTCTAAATGCCAGAGGAGATATAGCCGTTTGAAGTTTGCTACTGTCATGACCTGATAAAACGGCCTTTATGAAATCTGACACAATAAAAGCTGACATATACACTCACCGGCCACTTTATTAGGTACATCATGCTAGTAACGGGTTGGACCCCCTTTTGCCTTCAGAACTGCCTCAATTCTTCGTGGCATAGATTCAACAGGGTGCTGGAAGCATTCCTCAGAGATTTTGGTCCATATTGACATGATGGCATCACACAGTTGCCGCAGATTTGTCGGCTGCACATCCATGATGCGAATCTCCCATTCAACCACATCCCAAAGATGCTCTATTGGATTGAGATCTGGTGACTGTGGAGGCCATTTGAGTACAGTAAACTCATTGTCATGTTCAAGAAACCAGTCTGAGATGATTCCAGTTTTATGACATGGCGCATTATCCTGCTGTAAGTAGCCATCAGATGTTGGGTACATTGTGGTCATAAAGGGATGGACATGGTCAGCAACAATACTCAGGTAGGCTGTGGCGTTGCAACGATGCTCAATTGGTACCAAGGGGCCCAAAGAGTGCCAAGAAAATATTCCCCACACCATGACACCACCACCACCAGCCTGAACCGTTGATACAAGGCAGGATGGATCCATGCTTTCATGTTGTTGACGCCAAATTCTGACCCTACCATCCGAATGTCGCAGCAGAAATAGAGACTCATCAGACCAGGCAACGTTTTTCCAATCATGGCTGTCCAATTTAGATGAGCTTGTGCAAATTGTAGCCTCAGTTTCCTGTTCTTAGCTGAAAGGAGTGGTACCCGGTGTGGTCTTCAGCTGATGTAGCCCATCTGCCTCAAAGTTCTACGTACTGTGCGTTCAGAGATGCTCTTCTGCCTACCTTGGTTGTAACGGGTGGCGATTTGAGTCACTGTTGCCTTTCTATCAGCTCAAACCAGTCTGCCCATTCTCCTCTGACCTCTGGCATCAACAAGGCATTTCCGCCCACAGAACTGCCGCTGACTGGATGTCTTTTCTTTTTCAGACCATTCTCTGTAAACCCTAGAGATGGTTGTGCGTGAAAATCCCAGCAGATCAGCAGTTTCTGAAATACTCAGACCAGCCCTTCTGGCACCAACAACCATGCCACGTTCAAAGGCACTCAAATCACCTTTCTTCCCCATACTGATGCTCAGTTTGAACTGCAGGAGATTGTCTTGACCATGTCTACATGCCTAAATGCACTGAGTTGACGCCATGTGATTGGCTGATTAAGTGTTAACGAGCAGTTGGACAGGTGTACCTAATAAAGTGGCCGGTGAGTGTATTTACGTGGAGCAGTCCTGAAGAGGTTAATAAATGTAAATTCTTGTTCAAGGAGAAATAAGGCGCCCATGAAGGACCAGTGCCTCCTTCAGAGCAAAAATTTAGATAAAACACAGTCTTATTTTCAGGGACGCACGGTAGATATTTTCCCCACTAACCTTGATAAACAGGGGTTACCCAAAGTCAATGTGCGATTAGATGTGTAATAAGTGGGTTGTTCCTTCCAACTGCTCGATCTACAAATTGGTTTCTTAAAGATGCGGAGTCCAAACTTGGAAAAGTTTAATAGATGACAAAGTAAGAAAAAAGAATAATGTACAAAATAATATGCCTCCTCAATGTCCTATACTGGGATGAAGAGATACATATAACTACAACAAAGGGAAACTGTAACCAGGAACCTCATTTTTTTTTTTTTTTACTAAAGGCAGGTTGCAAAAGCCCATTACAGCTACATTGCAAATATGCCTTTCTTTTTTTTTAATATTTTCTCTTTATTCAACTTTTCTCAATACAATTATGTCCACAAACAAAAGAAACAAAACACATTAAAACAAACATTACATCACATTACATGACATACAATTACATTTAACCCCTTAAGGACGCAGCCATTTTACAGCTCAGCCCTATTTTTTTTCATTCTGACATGCGTTGCTTTACATGGTTATAACTTTTGAACACTGTTACTTATCAAAACTATTCTGAGATTTTTTTCCCCACATGTTGTACTTCATTTCAGTGGTAAATTTTGGCTGATAAGGTTTGCATTTATTTACAAAAAAAAAAGAAAAAATGTAGAAATTTTTTGAAAAATTTGCCAAATTCGAAATCAGTGCGTTTTTAGGCAGATAGATTTACCCCCTAAATAAGTCGCTGAATAACATTTCCCATATGTCTACTTTACATTTTCATCATTTTTTAAATGTCTGGATAATTTATTTTGATGTCACGCGGCTTACAAATCGATATTGATTTTCCGTATTTTCAGAATTGACTATTTTGGGTATAAATACTGTTTTGAATGAAATTTTACATATTTAACATCAAAAAACCCCTATATAACCAACCCATTTTCAAATATGCACTCCTTAACCCTTTTAGAAACAGCTTTTAGGAAGATTGTTAACCCCTTGGGATCTTCATAGTAAATGAATCAAAATGGAGGTGAAATTCAGAATGGACAAATTTTGTCGGTTATACGTTCATTTAGCCCTAAAATTTACACATTTCCAAAAGATAAAAAGTGAAAACCTACCTTACAATTTGTTATGCAATTTCTCGCGAGTACAGAGACCCCCACATGTGGCCGTTACTTGTTTTATGGGCTCACAGCAAGGGTAGGAGCGCCCTGCAGCTGCGAGGATTTTAGTTTTCTCATTGGCCCCTTTTGTAGGCTATAAAATTTTAGCTTTGTCGTTATTGGGGCCATGTGATGGCATTTTTTTTTTTGCGGGATGAGATGCTTTTTCCAGTGTTACCATTTTGGGGTTGGTATCCCTTATTGTTGAAAATTTAGGAACTTTTTTTTGAGGGCAGGAATAAAAATGCATCAATTCTGTACTGGATTTTTTTTGGTGTTTACCGTAAAGCCTAATAATTATGTTATCGTTAGCTACAGCCGTCACCCCATGTATCCCGATGCCGGTTTGGCTCTGATCCAGAGCTGAGCCGGCATCAGCAGGGTGGGAAGGGGTTAAACCGAAAACCGATAACCGAAACAAAGAAAAACAAAATATACCCCTCCACTACCTCTGATACCACAACAATATACCCTCAATCCACTCTTTCATCTCACCTATTCTTAGAGAGATTGCTAACCAATGCTAGTCATCGTTTATTATGTGGGTTCTAAATGTTTCTGAGTTTCTGAACTCTAACCAAGTTTGCCACATTTTGTTAAACGTTTCCATTGATCCTTTAACTAATGATGTCAATTCCTCTAATGTCCTCCACTTTTGAATACCAGAGAGACACTGATGGTTTTCTTGATTGTTTCCACAAGGCTGGAATGCATAGTCGTGCTGGATCAAAAGAGAAGCTAATATGTAGCTTCTGTTCGATTATATTATGGATTGCTTCCCAGAATGGTAAGAGGGCAAGTCTAAAAATGTGTAAAAATGAACCTTCTGCTCGGTTACACCTCCAACACGACAAACTTACTTCTGGGTACATTTTGTTAGTTTTAGTAGGTACTTGATACCACCTTGAAATTATTTTATAATTACTTTCCTGAAATCTGGAATTAGTTAAAGAAATGCATGAAAATTCAAAAATACGTTCCCATTGTTCATGTGATATATTAACTTGTAGTTCCTGTTCCCACCTAGAGGTAAAAGGCCGCAATGTGTAATTGTTACATCTTAGGAGCATACCATAAATCCTGGAGAGGGAATTTTGCACTTGATCAGACCCCACACATAATTTTTCAAATTCAGTGGGTTTGCCTTCAAAATCCTCTGGTGTATGGAGTGAATCTAGAAATGAGCATAAAAAGAAACATCTCCATGGCGTCAATACAGACACCCTCCAGTTTTCTGAAGGTTGAGACCATCTTGTCTCAGTTCTAAAGTGGGAAACTTTATTTATTCTTGTCCTGTTCCAGTCCCTAAGGACTATATCTTCCATCCCAAAAGAAAATCTTGGGTGTCCCAATATAGGATACATTGAAAACAATGTGGGGATAAGTTTACCTTTAATCTGGGGGGAGTGGCATACTTGTAGTGTTGCACCTATCGTTGGATGATTGAATAGCTGAGTTACACTTTCTTTCTCCAACCAGGGGACATTAGAGAAGGGGAGCTGTGATGTTTGTGGTTTTATTGTTATCCATTTTTTATTCTTAATGTTCTTACACCAATCTACTAACCTAACCAGATGTGATGCTTTATAGTACGTTCTAAGATCCAGAAGGGCCAACCCCCCTCTATTTCTTGGTGTATATAGTACTTCTGCCTTTAAACGTGATATGTTGGTCGCACCTAAAAACTTTTGCTGTATCAATGTTATAAGCTTAAAGAATTTCCCGGGGTAAAAGATAGGGAAGGTTTGGTACAAATATAGGATTCTTTGCAGTTTAAAGATCGCTCTGCACCCCATCCATGTAAACCTTCCCTTGTTCCATTTCTTGCAGTCTACTTTGAGTTTACAAATGAAATATAATTTATTCTTTACAAATCTTTTGGATCCCTGGTCAGTTTTATTCACAGGTATGATAGTCCCTCCTTAGGCCACCTAAGGGGGAAATGGTCTTCCAGTGTTTTAATCTTTCCAGGGGACATAGATACCACAATAGCTTCGGATTTTGAATTTTGACAGATTTTGACTTTTGACAGATTTTGAAGATTGACAGAGACAAATATTCCTTGAATTGTCTCAAAAGATCTCCCTGCAGCATAGTGTCACGGATGGTTTAGTCAGGCCTGTGCATGGCTCATGACTTACTTCCAGTAAGTGTAAACCTCGGGGCTATGAGGGAAAGGGTGACAGGGGGGAATCCTCACAGGGTCCAAAAATCAGTGTGCGGTGCCTGATCCGGACGTTACTGACAACACCTGTCATCAGCCTAAGTCTGACATCCCTGTCACCTGTGTCACGGGGCACCGCCACAGGGGGCAACACTGTGTACAGGCCTGAGCTGGATCCAAAGTACACTGTACTAGTACACTGGAGTCTGCACATGTTTCATTAGTTTGTGCGGCTGTCAGACTTCAGCCACACATGCTCCCCACCAACCATGGGAGGTGATATACTGGAGGTTGGGGTAGAGGCCAAGTGTGCAGAGCTGGGTCTGTCCTCTTGCTTCTACCCCTCCCTCGCACACTGAGGCCAGCATCAGCGATCATCATGGCAGAGGAGCAACAAGTTGTGAAGAAGCTCCCTCAGCTGCCCTCCTCATCCCCAGGGGAACTGCCAGCTCTGGTGATTGTCCTCTGTGCCCTGCAGTCCTATGCATTGCAATAGAAGATCAAGAACTCCATCTGGTAAGCTGCAGAGCCCCGTGTCCTGTCATTCATCTAGAATGTTATATCAGCCATCCTCCCTTACATGTGACTGACATGTACAACTTGCAGAACACGTCAAAATATCTTATGTATGTATTTTGTACAAATGTCACTTCATATATGTGTAAGCATATTGGATACATGTCTGTATGTTTTGTTTAAATATACTGGGACACGTTTACGAAGGGCAATGTGCCATTTTTCTGCTGGACTTTGCATGTTCTATTAGGTGCAAACTGCTTGCGCAGGTATTTATGAAGTATCTGAGCCACATTAGTGTTGCATGCTACTGTTTTGTGGTGGGCTGCACTTTTCTTCACACAACACAACGGGGCGTGGTGCACTGCGTTGAGGAAGTGCAGGGGGAACCAGATTTATGAGGAACGTACGCCAGAGTGCAGACTGCACTCTTCTTAGTAAATGTGCCGCACTGACTCCAGCAACACATGCTCCCATACTCCACAAGCGCTAGCCATTAGCTGACAAGGATAGTCTGCTTGCCTATGTTTACTATTGTATCACTATTCGTTATATCGTTACAGGGTAAAGGTAATACAATTTAGGCTGCTTTTACACATTCCAGTTGATTTGTGTTTAGAAACTTAAGTCAAGCGGAATGGGGAGGGGCTTTGTGCGATCACATACGTGTTTCAGCTGAAACACATGTGATCCGTAAGGGTGCGGTCACACATACCGCTAGCACTGCATTTACTAACGCAGCACTAGCGTACGGGGATGGGCCTTAGGACAATAACCTAAAGGCTAAAAATACTCCTCCAAAATACCAAGAGTAGTATTTTTAAAAAGTTAATGCAACCTCTGGTCATCCGCATATGCGGCCACTTTTGTTTCCTCATTCTGTATTGCTATTCCTGAGATATTCTGGTCTGATCTAATGTATGTCTCAAGGTTCTAAAGCTAATACAAAAATTAGAGGCGATAGCGGGGACCCCTGTCTGACTCCTTTGTTTATAGCCAGATCTTTAGAAAGGATTCCATTCACCCTGACCTTTGCGGTAGGGCATGTATAGAAGACTAGAATCCACTGCATCATATTGTGCCTCAGGCCTATTCCACGCAGTGTCTCAGCCAAGTATACCCCATTCACCCTGTCAAAAGCTTTCTCTGCATCAGTTGAAAGCAGTGCTACTGCCTTTTTTTGTACACAAGCAAGATGCATCAGATTAACTGCCTTTATAGTATTATCCCAGGCCTCCCGGCCCAATAGGAAACCTGTTTAGTCTAGATGTATAAGCTTACTTACTAATGTCATTAGTCGGTCTGCCAGTATTTTTGCTTTTATTTTTGTGTCCACATTGAGCAGGGAAATTGTTCTGTAGCTGAGACACTGTGTGGGGTCCTTATCCGCTTTTGGTATGACGGTGATGTATGCCCTGAGTGAGTCAAGTGGTGGAACCCGATCCTCCGTCAGTGAATTAAAGGCCTACATCAAATGTGGGCTCGGCTCCCCATACAACAGTTTATAATAAATTATGGAGAACCCATCTGGGCCTGGTGCCTTACCAGATGGCATGTTCTTAATTGCATTCTTTACTTCCTCTTCCATGAATGGTCTTTCTAAGTCTTCTAGATCTAATTCCGATAGCGCTGGCAATCCGGAATCTCTTATATATATTTGGATCCGTGGCCTAAATTCTGGGCTTAAAGGTGTTATAGTTCGTTCTATCAACTGAATATAGGGAGGCGTAATATTCTCTAAAGGTCTCTGGCACATCATCTGGCGTAGAAACTTTGTTTCCCAATGCCTCGGTAACCACAGGTATGTACATAGATGCCGTTGCTCACATAATTCTCTTGCTAAACGCCGGCCACATTTATTTCCGTGTTAGTAGTAGAAGCGACGACATTTTAACAGTATATTTTTAGCTTTATGCATCAGAAGAGAACGTAATTCTTCACTAACTTGATTTTTATTCTAGATTCCGTTTATGTTGTGTCTCTAGATCTTTTATTTGGGTATACGCATGCTAGGAGGCAGCCGCAATTTGTAGGCCACCAAATTGGGATATTCAGCCAGACGTGCTTGGAGGATAGCCAGACCCTGTCACCAGGAGCCAAGACAGGAAACAGTCTGCGTTTTTTGTCCGCTTGGCGCTTGGTCTGAGCTGAAGCTTGGAGCAATGAGGTACGGACTTGGTCCCAGATGCCTTTTAGATCCTGTACCAAGCCCTTGAAACTGGCACTTCTCCAGTTTGGCGTAGAGATGGTTAACCCTGAGGCGGCTGAAAACTTTGTGAGACTCGAGATCAGCAGAATACACAAGGATGTCATCCAGGTAAAGCACAACACAACTGTACAATAAGTTCCAGAAGATGTTGTTATCAAATTCCTGGAAAACAGCTGATGCATTACAAAGTCCAAAAGGGCATAACTAAATATTAAAAATGCCCATCACGGGTGTTAAAGGCGGTCTTCCACTCATCACCCTTCCTGATGCAGATGAGATTGTAAGCCCCACGACGATCCAATGTGGAAAAGACTCTTGCACTCCATAGATGGTCAAAAACTCCGTGATCAGTGGCAGAGGAAAGTGATTCTTAACGGTGACCTTGTTAAGACCACAATAGTCGGACAGAGAGCCATCCTTCTTGGTGACAAAAAAGAAACTTGCGCCAGCTGGAGAGGAGAATGTGCATATGAAGCCTCTTTGCAGGTTCACCTTGACATACTTAGACATGGCAGCAGTCTCAGGTACCAATAGGGGGTACACCTGACCACGTGGAGGAGAAGAGCCGGACAGCAGGTCAATGGGGCAATCATAGGGACTATGTGGGGGTAGAGTTTCAGTGTCAGGATTCAAACCTTTGTTCTGATGCCTGGTTCTATGTCTCCTTGTTTGCTGAGCCACACTAGTTGAATAGTTGTCTGCTGGACTATTGTGTTGAACTTGTAAAACCCGCCACCTGTTTCTCCTGATTAGAACCACCCCAAGTTTACCTTGATTGGTCTGCCTATATATATATGTGTCTCTGACACTTCCTGCTTGTGTTAGTATTGTGTTCAGTTTACAGAGTACAGCCTGTACACCTCCTTGCTGGAGATCCTAGTTCCTTGGAACATCACCTTTGCTGACTGCAAGTTGTCTATACTGCACCTTCAGCTCCTGAGATATGAAAGACTATTGCTCTGGTCTCTACACTCCTGTTCAAGACTACTACTGCAGACCCCTCTGGTCTATCGAAGGGGTACTGCCTCCAGCCTCCTCTGCATTACCTGACTACTGGACTCCTGCTCCCATCCCACTAGTACTGTGACAGGATACTAACACCTACAATGGAGGCTGTTGGGAAAGAAGCTTGGGAGGTCAGCTTCAAAAAAGTAGAAGCTGCTATGTATGTGGAGGTAAAAGATATGAAACAGCAATAGGAGTCTTGAATACAGTGAATACAGTCACAACACGTATTGGTCTGCTGGATACGCAAAGGCCTGTTTCCCGCCTCTGTTCCATCTCCAAGATTGCCTCCATTTAGATTCAATGGTGACCGGGACAAATTCAGAGGATTCCTAAACCAGTGCAACCACTACTTTGACGCACATACAAGCCAGTATCCAACCGAGAGATCAAGAGTGCTGTGCATTATCATGCTATTAACAAACAAAGCTATTGCCTGGGCAAATCCGCTAATCAGAACCGATGACATCTGCCTAAATAGTTACAATAGTTCGATGACCCCAAGAGAACTACCAGAAGAGACTACCATATTAGCGTTATGGCAAGGCAGACGTTCTGTTGCGGATTATGCCATGGAATTCCGAAGATGGATTGTAGATACTAGCTGGAATGACTCAGCAAGATTAGCACCTTTCAAGTCCTTTCAAGGACTTTCTAGCATTATTAAAGATGAATTAGCAGGAACGAAAGCACCCTCAGTTTTCTCTGAATTTATTGATCACTGATACTCGTCTGACTGAACGTCAACAAGAGAAATGGGGCTTTGCAAACCGCACAACTGGTCAGCACATTACCACATCACCACTGGGTTTTAAAAAGTCTTGTGAAAATCCCAAACAGAACCAATGCAATTTGATGCAATTCAGAAACGAGAGAATGCCGAGCGAAGGGAACATAGGATACATCCAGATCCTGATGCAGGATCCTGATGCATCCAATGAAGAGTCTTCTGCTAGAGAGGGGGAACAATCAGTGAGAGAGAGAGTGTCCATTATATATCATCAGTGACGTCTCAGGTTGAAAAGAAGAATAAGGACTCACATTACTTTATTACCCTTAAATTACTGATTAACTCCATGTGGATCTCAACATCAGCTATGATGGATTCTGGGGCAAGCAGAAATTTCATGGACTTTGGTTTCGCTCAGAAACATGAAATACGTTACTCTAAAGACATTCACCTATTTTGATGGAGACAGTAGATGGGTCTTCCCTGAGTGCGGGACCTGTAGATCACGAAACTGTACCTCTGGAGATTTTCATAGAACCTCAGCATGGTGAAAAACTCTCTCATTTTTATTAATTGCCTTTCCACATTTTCCAGTCATCTTAGGCTTACCTTGATTACAGGCATAGAATGCTTCCATCTATTGGGGAACCAAGGTGCTGAGATTCCCCACAAAAGACAAGGAGGTCTAAGGAGACAAGGAGAAAAAGATCAACCTGAAATCCCAGTTTCTACTCAAAACCAGGAACAGCACAACAGTATATGAGGATTTGAAGGATGTTTGTGATAAACAAGAAGCTGACAAACTACCACCTCACGGATCTTACGATTGCCTAATAGACTTGCTTCCTGGAGCACCCATACCATCTGGGACTATATACCCATTATCAG
This sequence comes from Engystomops pustulosus, assembly GCF_040894005.1. NCBI lineage: Eukaryota > Metazoa > Chordata > Amphibia > Anura > Leptodactylidae > Engystomops > Engystomops pustulosus. The sequence continues at coordinate 44,449,228 of NC_092420.1, forward strand.
GACCGGAATTAAATGCCCTTAAGGACTTCATTGACAAGAACTTGCTGGGGCTCCTATATTCTTTTTTAAAAAGTCGGACAGTTCATTACGGCCAGTGGTAGGTTACAGAGAACTTAATAAAATTACAGTAAAAAAACATTATCCATTGCCTCCAATTCCTGAGCTGTTGGAAAAAGCTCAACGTGCAAAGATCTTTACCAAATTACACTTGCGGGACGCTTACAATCTAGTCCGGATAAGGCCGGGGGATGAATGGAAAACCACCTTTCATACTCGATATGGACACTTTGAAAGCCTAGTAATGCCATTTGGGCTCTGCAATGCTCCGGCTACCTTTCAACACATAGCAAATTATATCTTCAGAGACTTACTAGATAAATTCATGATAGTTTATCTAGATGATATATTGATCTTCTCTGGATCTCTAGAAGAACATCAAGAGACGCGTTTTAAAACGATTACAAGAAAACCAACTTTACATCAAACTAGAAAAATGTGAGTTCCATCGGAAAGAGATACAATTCCTTGGATACATCATCTCTTCACAGGGATTGTGTATGGATCACAGAAAGATCCAAGCGGTTATCGATTGGCCAACCCCCAAGAAGGTAAAGGAAGTACGAAGATTCATAGGCTTCTCTAATTTTTACAGATGCTTTATTAAAGATTTTTCAGCAATTGTAGCTCCTATCCCTGAGCTGACAAAGAAAAAGAGCCATTTTTCTTGGACACCACATGCGGATGAAGCTTTCGCTCGTTTAAAGATTAAATTTACCATAGCTCCGGTATAATGTCATCCCAATCCTGAACTTGCATTTGTAGTGGAAGTTGATGCAACTTCCGGTTGGGGCTAACCTGTCTCAGAGATCAGGCGAGAAGAAGCTGTTACATCCATGTGCATTCTTCTCTCAAAGGAAGTCTATAGCGGAGAAGAATTATGATGTAGGGAACAAAGAATTACTCGCTATTGTTTCAGCATTTTAAGAGTGGAAACACCATCTTCAAGGAGCTTCACAACAGATACTTGTTTTAATTGACCACTGCAACTTAGAGTTTATTAGATCAGCTAAATGCCTCTCTCCTCGTCAAACCTGATGGAGTCTATTCCTAAATCATTTTAATTTCACAATTTCTTTTTGACCAGGATCTCGTAATCTTGTGCCTGAGAAAAGGGTGGTAGGTATTATTCATGAAGGTGATTTGCTCAAGGACTTAAAAGTGGCCTATTTAGAGAAGGTGGTCTGATCGAATGGCCCACTTGGGGTATTGGTAAAAGATTTTTATTGATAATCGATTTTCGAGGTCTTTAAATCACAACGAGTTTCGGGGCGCAGGGACCCCTTTGTCAAGTGGTAAAGACTCAGCGTGTGATCGCAGGAGGCGCCTTTCTCATGCGTTTCAAAATGCAACGCCACATGCCACATGTAGGTAAAAGATTTTTATTGATAATCGATTTTTGAGGTCGTTAAATCACAACGCGTTTCGGGGCGCAGGGACCCCTTTGTCAAGTGGAAAAGACTCAGCGTGTGATCGCAGGAGGCGCCTTTCTCATGCGTTTCAAAATGCAACGCCACATGTAACGCAGCCTGAATGACTGTTATACTGTTATTGCCTTATACTGGTAGCCACCCAGCTTTGAAAGCTGGGTGGCTACCAGTATAAGGCAATAACAGTATAACAGTCATTCAGGCTGCGTTACATGTGGCGTTGCATTTTGAAACGCATGAGAAAGGCGCCTCCTGCGATCACACGCTGAGTCTTTTCCACTTGACAAAGGGGTCCCTGCGCCCCGAAACGCGTTGTGATTTAACGACCTCAAAAATCGATTATCAATAAAAATCTTTTACCAATACCCCTGAGTGCGCCATTCGATCAGTCCACCTTCTCTAAATACCCACTATATTTCCTGTATCGTTTTTTGGCAAACGACAGACAGGGGATTTCTATCTGAAGGCAGCACCTGCAAAGTCTGAACGCAGTGTTGTGCCTACCCTCAGCACAACCACGCACGGTGAGCACATTTTATCTCATACACTGTGACTATTTTCAAAAAAGGTGTCACACTATTAGCGCTCTCTCCCTGTCCTTCCTTGCCACTCTCTACCCCTTAAAAGTGGCCTATGACACTGACCCATTTCTAGCACATCTGTAAGGGGATGTACACCTATTCCTTAGGAATCAAGTATGGACTGATGGTAAGCATCTATATATACCAGAGGCCGTGCGTCTGAGGATTCTACAGTCGGTACATGATTCCAGACTAGCAGGACGTAAGGGAGTGCAGAAAACACAAGAACTGTTATCCCGTTTCTTCTGGTGGCCCAGCTGTTTAGAAGATGTGAAAAAATATGTTCTCTCTTATGATACTTGTGCTCGCTACAAACCTTCATGTTCCTCACCGATGGGCTTGCTGCAGCCATTATCCATTCCAGTAGTGGATCTACCTAATTCTAAAGGAAAGACATCAATACTGGTAGTGGTGGACCGACTCACTAAGGCAGCTAATTTCATCCCTTGTACCCTTGTTTGCCTTCTGCCAAAGAAACTGCTGACTTAATAGTCAACAACATCTTTTGTCTTCATGGTGTACCGGATGAAGTAGTCTCGGATCGTGGAGTCCAATTCATGTCTAAATTCTGGCTGAGTTTCTGTACATTGTTAGATATTAAACTTCACCTGTCAACTGCTTACCATCCCCAGACTAACGGACAGACAGAATGCACTAATCAGACTTATTGCCTCTTGCTGAATTCTCTTACAACTCTCAGAATTCTTCAACAAGGAAACACAATTTTTTGCAAACTTAGGATATCATTCAAACATTCTCCCCAAAAATCTGGTTGCTCCGCTAATTCCAGCAGTTACGGAAAGAATAACGTCACTGCAACAAAATCTAAGGATGTTTAAAGACACATTGGGAGCTGCTCAGGAGTGATATAAGAAAGCAGCAAATAAACATTGGAGATCAGCGCCTGAAATCAAAGTAGGGGATCGAGTGTGGCTTTCAACTCGGAATATTAAGCTGAAGGTTCCTGCACCCAAACTCAGACAGAAATTTATTGGACCCTATAAAATTCCTAGAATAATTAGTCCTCTGGCAGTACGTCTACACCTTCCGGAGACAATGAAAATTCACCCTGTTTTTCATGTGTCCCTACTAAAAAAGGCTACCGTCAATCCATTCCTGAACAATCTTCTCCACCTCCAGATGAAGTTGAAATTGATGGACAAGAAGAATTTGTTGTGTAAAAATTTCTGGACTCCCTTAAATGCAGAAATCAACTACAGTATCTTATCAAATGGCAGGGCTATGGTGTAGAAGAAAACTCATGGGAACCAGTATGCAACATCAATGCTCCTCGTTTGATTAGTAGTGTAGATTTGTACCGTGTTAGCTATGGAGAGCAGAAGAAGAGTGAAGAAATCAGGCGATACCTTTTTGAGGCTGAGTATATTTGATGTTGAGCTTTCGAGAATACTAGTTCTCTTCGTCAGACAATGTTATGCATGAAACAGAAAACTCACTGCATTTTATACACACTAAACAGTGATCATCAAAGGAGATTTAAAAAAAAAAACTCTAAAACAACAGATTGATAAAAATGGGATGGCAAAAAAAACCCAAAAAAACATTAAGGCGAGACACATGAGCCCTGGTTCTAATCTGCTTGTGGCCTTCCCGGTCAGAGGTAGGTGGTCATGAAGCTGGCATGAATGTTAAGACCACTTTGTCATACTGTTGTAAATAAGATGTCCCTGTTTTTATCAATCTGTTGTTTTAGAGTTTTTTTTAATATCCAATGATGATCACTCTTAAGTGTGTATAAAAATGCATCATGTCTGACGAAGAGAACTAGTCTTCTCGAAAGCTCACCATCTAAATACTCAGTTAGCCTCAAAATGGTATTACCTGATTTCTTCACTCCTCGTTTGATTGAACTTTTTCATCAGCAGTATCCAACAAATCCAGGTCCTGTGGTGCCCAGAGGTCGCCGTTAGGAGGGGAGTGATGTCAGGATTGGAACCTGTGTTCTGATGCCTGGTTATGTGTCTCCTTGTTTGCTGAGCCACTCAGCTAGTTGAATAGTTTTCTGGACTATTGTGTTGAACTTACTTGTAAAACCTGCCACCTGTTTCGTCTGATTAGAGTTTACCTTGATTGGTCTGCTTATATATATACGTGTCTCTGACACTTCCTGCTTGTGTTAGTATTGTGTTCAGTTTACTGAGTACAGCCTGTACACCCAGCCTGTACTGGAGATCTTCTAGTTCCTTGGAACATCACCTTTGCTGATTGCAAGTTGTCTATACTGCACCTTCAGCTCCTGAGATATGAAAGACTATTGCTCTTGTCTCTACACTCCTGTTCAAGATTACTACTGCAGCCCCCTGCGGGATATCCGTGTACTGCCTCCAGTCTCCTCTGCATTACCTGACTATTGGACTCCTGCTCCCATCCCACTAGTACCGTGACACTCGACTTGTTCCTGTAGAACATATATGCAAAGTCGTGGTATAGAGTGGGATGCCCCTCCGGAGGCTTGGGAGACAAGGTAGAAGTTCTGACAGGTAGCGGATGAAGGACCTCCATACAGTGTGAGGAACAACCTGGGCCCCAAAAGGAGAATCTCCCCAGAAGACCAGTCCATAACAGGGGCATGATGCTGCAAGCAGGGGAGACCCAGCAGGAGAGCGGAAGTGCTTTGGGGTAGCACAAATAAGAAAGTCTTTCTTTATGTAAGGCACCAACTTGCAGGATCAGGGGTTCCGTGCGAAACCAGATGGGCACGGAGAGAATCTGACCACTGACCGAGGCAATGGACAATGGCATCTCGAGGAGAAGCAACGGGAAGTGATACTGGGAGACCACAAAGTTCGTTGTACAGCCCGAATCCAGGAAAGCAGAAACCTGGATCTATGTACCGGTGCCAACACTGAGGAGCACAGAAAGAGTCAGGCACGGAGAAGCTTTGCTCACACCTAGGGACGCTTTTCCCAAGAACCCTAGGTTTTGGCGTTTCCCGGAAGTTGGGGACGGACAGGACAAGTACTGATGAGGTGCTCTGGGCTGGCACAAAACAGGCAGATGTTCTCCTGACATCGTCTGGAACGCTCTTGTAGGGTGAGCTGGATTCTGTCCACCTGCACAGGTTCCTTGGCAGACTATTCAGAGGGAAGCTGGAGCGGCTTTTGGAAGGCAGGTGCGAGGAAAATGTCTTACACGGGCCTAAGGGTGCTCTGAGTGTAGTTTCCCGGCGCGCTTTTTAAACCAAACATCAATCCGAGTGGCCAGTGTGATAAGACCACTCAGAGTTGACGGCAGGTCCCGAGCCGCCAGGGCTGCATAGTTTCAGGCAAGCTCTGAGGCTAGGGTGCGGAACTGAACTGCATACTCTCCCACAGAGTTGCCTTGGCGCAGGTTCCACAATGCAGTCTTGGCAGAAGAGGCCCGTTCAGGTTCTTCAAAAACGAAATCTGCCAGAAATGCTGTGAGAGTACCCATGACCGGGTCTTCTCTGTCCCAAAGAGGACAGGGCTTTCCCAGAGAGGAGACTGACGAAGAATGCCACCTTGGATCGCTCCGAGACAAATTGTGATGGAATGAGTTCTATGTGCAGGGAGCACTGGGTTATAAAGCCCCTGTACAGCTTGGATACCCATCATACTTGCCGGGCATAGACCGCCGTAGCCTAAATTCAGCGGCAGGAAGACAGACCAGAGGCAGAAGCCGCGGGAGCAGACTCAGGAACCTGTTGCTGATGCTAGGTGGCTAGCAGCTGTTGTAGCATGGCAGTGACTTGACCCAGCTGTTCGCGCTGTGCGGCAATCTGCCGGGATTGCTGGACCATGATGGAGGCAAGAACGGGTCAACCGGGAAGCGCGGCAGAATCCATGGCCGGATTTTACTGTCAGGATTTGGGACGATTGGATCCTCTGGGCCACTGCGAGAGATGGTACTAACTGACACCTGGGACCGGAGTCTAAGTGGCACGTGGTTTTCATCAGAGCCTGCCGCAAAGCGGGATGGTCTTGCTGCGGCAGGGTAGCAGCAGGTCGTTCCAAAGGTGCAAATAGCCCGAGTTTGAGGTACCTTAGCGGAGGACAGTCTCATGGTCCGGTCCAGGCACAGGTACATGGCAGGCAGCAGATTTGCAACGTCAAGTCCAATCCGGGGTCAGGAACGCCGGAGGTCCAGGCAGATGGGAACGGGAACACAGGCACATGGGGCAAAGGAACGCAGGACATGGGAACTCAGGAGCAGGAGGTATCCCCATTACAAGTTTTACTCTAAGCCCATAATGACCGCCTATCTGTTTTTTACGGCGGTCATTAAGGGTTCTTCTTCCGACACGACGCCTTTCTATGGCGGTGCGTCAGAAGAAGATTTCGGGACACTGGGTCTCGCTGGTGCCAGTGTTGGGCTCTGATGTCACAACCCAGCATTAACACCCCGGTGCTTAAAATCCAAAATAAAAATTTATGATTTTGTTTGCGTCCCCCTTTAAATAGTTAATAAAATCTCATGAATAAGCTATACACCCCCAAAATGAATTATTTTTACAAGTGCTTCTCACCCTCATATACCGTATGTACTCGAGTATAAGCAGACTCGAGTATAAGCCAAGGGTGTAGTATACAGCCAGGCAGCCCCCCCAATGTAGTATACAGCCAGGCAGCCCCCCCATATAGTATACAGCCAGGCAGCCCCCCCATATAGTATACAGCCAGGCAGCCCCCCCAATGTAGTATACAGCCAGGCAGCCCCCTGCCAAAAAAAATAAAAAACTTAATACTCACCCTCCGGTGTCCGGATCATTGGCGCGGGTCCCGATGTTCAGCGTGCAGCTCCCGATCTTCGGCGCGGGTCCCGGCAGCTCCTCTTCACTCTTCTTTCTTCTTTGTTCTCTCGCCGGCAGAGTCGCATCCATGCGATCTGCCGCAGGCGCACATTTTTTGTGCTGAAAAACTCGGCTTATACACGAGTATATACGGTAATAAGCCTCATATGTTCACATAAAAATTTTATAGCCTGTACATTGTGACAATAGAAATCTGCTGTGAATGGCACTGCTTTCATCCTATGCCCGGCCGTGCACCAGTACAGAAATTTACCACCACATATGGGGTATCGCTACACTCTGGAAATATTGGGCATCAAACTTTGCAGAGGGATTCATCATTTTATTCAGTTTTTGAGTCAGTTTTGGCCTAAATTAATGTATTTTCCCAAAAAATTTGAAAGTTTCTAAATTGCAGGTTCATATTGTTTAAACCTATTTGAAACACTTAAAGGGTTAGTAGACTTAATAGAAGTAGTTTTACATATGTTGAGGGGTGAAGTTTCTAAAGTGGGGTAATTTATGGGGTTTTACTATTATTTAGGCCTTTCAAAGTCACTTGGAAGCTGAGTTGTCCCTCAAAATGTGAGTTTTGGCGATTTTTATGAAAATGAGAAAAATTGCACCCAATGTTCTACGCCTCATAACATCCTAGAAAAAGGAGAGGACACATAATCTCAACATAAAGCAGACATTCCGTAAATGTTAATTATCAAGCTTTGTGGATAAAAACATTTTAAACTTTGAGAATGAAGAAACTTTACACACTTTTGCCAAATTTTTATTTTTTTTACATAATGAAACGCAAAACTTATCACTTAAATTTTACAACTAACGTGAAGTACAATGGGGCAGATTTATCAAGTGTCTGAAAGTCAGAATATTTCTAGTTGCCCACGGCAACCAATCACAGCTCAGCTTTCATTTTACCAGTGCTTATGAATATTTTAAAGGGGAGCTGTGATTGGTTGCCATGGACAATTAAGAAATATTTTCAGACACTTGATAAATCTGCCCCAATGTGTCACAGGAAAACAATCTCAAAATTACCTGCATATGTTAAAGAGTCCTGAAGTTTTAACCAATTATCCTGATACATGTCAGATTCGAAAAATTTAGTCTGGTCACTGAGCTGAAAACTAGTGTCGGTGGTAAGGGGTTTAAATACAAATTTTACAGTGTTGATCCCTAACCCCCCTGTCTATCTTCTTTCCTACCTCACCCCTACTCTTCCTTATCTCCTTTTGAGTTTATAGTTTCATAAATCTAAAGTGTCGAACAAAGTTCCATATTCCAGTGCAATATGAGTAGTGGAAAACATTTTTTGGAGACCACAATGTATTGTTACTAATAACTTATAATAGGGGAATTAAATAACAGAATCCAACATAATTACCCCAATTCCATCTTGTTTCCCAAAAGTGATATTATCCAAATTATTTGAAATAGTGCTGTATCGTGTTTCTAAAGGTCCCCATCTAAATTTTATCCCTCTACAATAATAGTGAGGTCAAGACTATTTTTAAATGTCATCTATGACTCAAAGGAATAAAGAAATATTTCACTATGGCCGGAGCTCCCAATATTCTTATTCTCCCTCGTTATTCTGTCTTTAACCACCAGACAGTGAATGGCACCAACCCTTAGTTCCTCCTGCTGAAAGTATGCCACCATTTAGACTACCACCATCGCACTTTCTTTATCCTCCTTTAATTCTTTTATACAGAACTTTAACTGGAAGAAAATATGTAGGCAGATGGTGTGGTACGTTCCAACAAAGTTAAAAATTATTCAAGTACATCATACTCACAGTTAAAAATGTGCATATCACAGTTCAAATAGCGGGACGCTAGCTTTCTTGTCCGCCCGACCCAGGGTTTTGCCAGCGAGGCTTCTTCCGGGGCGTTGCTAGCGTCTCAAACACCCGTCCCTTCTTATACACGTATTACTAATCTACTTTACATAAAAATTAATTTCAAGCCAACATTATTTTATATATACATTCAAACCCCCATAAAATTAATTTATACATAAGACCATCAATACATCGATCCTCATCAGCGGCATTTTTACATGATACATTGAATATAGAGGCAGTACAATTGCTATAATCATCCAGATATTTACAAATGTTGCAAACCTATAAACATCGTTACACTTCACAAGTATGCCTTAAAGAGGACCTGTCACCCCAAATTAGTACCCCCATCCAAACATACTTACTGAACCTAATCCCCGGCCCCTTTCTAATGCTTCCCATTTCAAAGTCCTGGCATTAATCAAACTTCAGTAATTGGCGCTATAGCATATGACACCTAACATACTTGATGTCCGATCGATGGACAAGCAGTCCAGCTTATTCATTAGGGGGCCGTCCAGGCACTCCTCTTCTCCACAGGCTGCCACTCCCCCGGGCTACAATTGTTCCGCTGCACGCGCGTAATAGTTGCCGGGAGCATGACGCCAGCAGCGCTTGGGCACTGGATGCCACGATCGCCGGCATCTAGTGCATATGAAAAGAACTGGTGCCTGGGGGAGTGGCCGCCTGTGGAGAAGAGGAGTGCCTGAACGGCCCCCTAATGAATAAGCTGGATTGCTTCTCCGTCAACATCGTGGACATCAAGTTAGGTGTCATATGCTATAGCGCCAATTACTGAAGTTTGATTAATGCCAGGACTTTGAAATGGGCAGCATTAGAAAGGGGCCGGGTAGTAGATTCAGTAGGTATGTTTGGATCGGGGTACTAATTTGGGGTGACAGGTCCTCTTTAAGCTGTATCCTCATTAGCAGCGAGACGTCATTCTGATACATGAGCTTCCACCACAAGGTATCACTCTAACGTGTGTGCTTCCACCGCAAGGTGGAACACTGTGATTCCTACTACGGCAATTACAACATTTACTCTCCGTCGCTACTCAGGCTTTTCACTTAATACTCCTCCTACCATAGTATCCAGCTGGACCTCTGACCATTTATTAGTGCCTGAACAAATCGTATAAATGTCGCAATGGTCTAGTGTGAACAGCCGATTGTTCCTTCACATTCTGGGATCCCATCAATAAGTAAGGATTGCACGATGTAATTATTTATATCAGGGGTCCCCAAACTTTTTACATAGGGGGTCGTTCACTGTTCTTCTCAGACCGTTGGAGGGCCGGATTAAAGTTTAAAAATAAACATCGGTACATGTGACCTCATCCATGATACACTGCCCCCCTCAATTAATTATTTAATATACTTGTGAACTATTTTATATATTGGCCCAATTAATTAATTGGGCTAATTAACTTTGAAATATATGGGGACCCCTCTCCATCAATTAATTCATACGCTGCCCCCCCCCACCATTATTTCCTATGCTGCCCTCCACCATTAATTAATTCCTATGCTGCCCCCCACCATTAATTAATTCCTATGCTGCCCCCATAGGAAGGTTGGTGGAGATACCCTATATCGAGCCCTGAATTGCGGAGCTCAGATCAGCATGCCTTCACAGCCCCTTGCCTTTGCCACACCCCTCCCTGCAAATATGCCTTTCTGCTTTTGCATTAGTGTCACGCATTTGCATTAGTGTCACGCATTTGCATTAGTGTCACGGGTAATCTCTCAGGTTGCAGGCATACAGTAAGCCTCCCTTCATGTGTGCACCGCCTCACTCACCTCTCCACACTCAAGGGCCAGCGAGATGCTAATTGGTTCTGGCCATGTCAGGTTTTTTATAAATAGCTGGCCTCTTCCTGCAAGCCCCACAGAATGTTCATACTTAGTGCCCTAGAGAAAACTTGTTCCTGATGCTAAACACTGATATTGTGAATTCCTGTTGTGACCCGGTATCTGTTCCTGACATCGCTACTCTGCTGCCTGCCTTGACCTTTTGCCTTGTTCCTGAAACCGATTCCATGCCGCCTGTCTTGACCTCGAACATGATTCTGTCTCACAATTCTGTACTCCGCCTTGGCCTCCACCGTGAGTCGTCGTGCCTGTGGAACGACATGATGGTATCCCGCCGCAGCAAGTCCAACCTGCTTTGCAGCGGGCTCTGGTGAAAACCGGTTGCCACTTACACTCCGCTCCCAGATATCAGCTTACATCATCCCTTGCGGTGGTACAGTGGGTCCACTACCCCTGAATCCTGACAATTACAATATAATTGTGTGTTATATCTTACCTTGCACCCGGACAGAATCTTCTGTGTAGTCCTAGTGGTTGAGCTTTGGTTTGGATGCATTAAAAAAAAAACATGTGCATTGTACGTGCTGCAGACTGCTCAGTTCTTAGCCCCCACCCTTGTGCCCACAGACGCGCATGACTCCACCCCTACTTAGATATCTTCCGGATGGCGCTTTTGTAGTTTGAATGGATACACATTTGCATGGCCTTTGTCCCAAATGGGTTGTTGATTTCCCAAATTGGTATTTACTGTCCACCTGAAACACAAAACAACTGCCCAAAGGAAAGGGCCTGTGTCTGAAACATCTTTACAAAACGTCCCCAATGATGGCATCTGCAGGTTGCACCTTGACCTTTGGGAGGGACAGGAAGCTCTAAGGTTGTAACTGTGCCTCTTTCCTGAGGGGCAAAGGGGGTAAGGAGGGGGACAGAAGTAAACTTTTCCCCCCTTTGGGCTTTCGCAAGTGGAGGCGACTCCCTTGCTGGCCTGATGATCCCTGGGACTCGTCCCTGCTTCCCTCTTCCTGTGGCCTGGTGCAAATGCAGAGGGAAGCAAGAAAACCCATCACTACGGCAGCATTGCGCATTATACCCAGAAGCCGGCAATTAAATCAGTTGTCAGTTGGAGGCATTCAGAGGCCTCCTTTGGAGCACTAAGCTTAAAAAAGGCAGTAGAATCTAAGCTCCTGCTGTACCACCAAGGTAGGCTCTCTCTCCAGTCTGTTTCTCCAGCATGCTGTGTTCTTCTCCACTCATGTGAACATGGGCTCCCTGTAGGTGTGTTTGTGTGTGTGGGTGTAATAAATATTGTGGACCCTAAATCAGTTCAAGAGAAATTATTTTGCGGTCTTAAAGCAAAAAAGAAAAGGGTTTTTCTGATTAACCAAACTCCTTTTAACTAACTACTCCTAATTTCTTGTGGTGCTCACATGTGCACCAAAGATCTAGACTACACATACTACCATGTCCCAATACAAAAGTCTTACCAACAATTCCTCTGGTTTGCAGTTCCATCTTCTCAGGGCCAGATCCTTCAATATCAATTCAAAGACCTACCATTCGGAATTTCATCGGCACCAAGGATTTTTACCATGGCCAGAGACACAGCAATACTGAAGACAGATAGGAATTCTAGTAATTCCTTATCTACACAACATCCTCATTGTGGTGAAAACAACATATCTATTTGTCATCCAGAGAGACTGAACAATCTCAACCTTGAGATAATTAGACTGAATTGTAAACCTCAAAAAATCCCGATTCCAGACACAAAAGAGATTTTTAGGGGTTATGTTAAACTCAGATCTACAGGTGACCTTCCTACCTCAGGACAAATAAGCCACCATCATACAACTATTCGTCTCCTTTCAGTAGAGATCCTCATGCAGCATCAGAGCAGCACTAAAGCTCCTATGGCATCTAACATCTTGCATAAGCTGTGCAACTTGGGTCCAGTTCCATTCAAGAGATCTACAGAATTGGACCTTGAGGGTTTGGGACAAAAACCCAAACCATCTAGATCTAAGGAAAATTATTCCAGTAGAAGTGAAACTTTTCTTTCTTGGTGGACAAAGACCCAGAATTTGTTAAGAGGAGGGAAATGGGATCTCTACCCCATAATTCCTATTAAGAGAGACACAAGCATCATAGGTTGGAAAGCCTCCTTCCTAGACACCAAGGATGCAGGATACTTGGTCTAGCCAGATGAGGAACCAGTCCTCAAGTCTTAGAGAATTGACCACAGTTTGGAATACCCTGAGAAGATTACCTTCACATCTCAACATCAGGAATGTGAAAATTAAATCGGACAATGTCGCGACGGTTTCATACCTTCAGCTTCAGGGACTTGCTTCCAAGACCTAATAGAGTTAACTCAGAAGATCTTCAGATGGGCAGAACTTCATCTAGAATCCTTGACTGCAGTTTTTCTTAAGGGTTCAGAAAACCAAGTGACTTCCTAAGAATAGAGAAACTAGCTCCCCGCGAATGGTCTCTGAACAAAGACATCTTCTGGTTTCTAACCCAGAAATGGGGTATCCCACCCATAGACCTATTTGCATCCAGGAAAAATATTCAAACCCTGGTCTGACAACTCAGAGACAACTCAGCGAGTCTAGATGCTTTGCGCCAAGGATGGGAAATGGAACTAGCCTATGCGTTCCCATCCCTTCCACTGATACCCAGGGTCCTACAAAAAAAAATTCAGTTAAGCAGAACAAAAATCATTCTTATCTGCTACTATTGGCCCAAAAGGTTGTGTTTTCCCCTACTTCAGAAATTAGCCATAGCTGGACCAATCCAGCTTCTTCCAAAGGAGGATCTCCTACTGCAGGGGCCTCTAATTCATCGTGCTCCAGAAGAAACAAAGCTTTCTGCACGGCTCCTGAGAGGACCCTCTAATTAACTCAGGGCATTTATCTGCGTCTTGCAATCCTGTCACTACCAGGAGTTACACTAAAATCTGAAAGCACTTTGTATCCACAAGACCTCAAGAATCCCAATATATCCAAAATCTTGGAATTTTTTCAGCAAGGATTCTCGCAGGGCTAAGGGCCTTTATACATTAAAAGGTCAGATATCGGCACTTGGGGTCTTGGGGCCACTAGCAGATCACAAATGGATCAGTAGATTCGTTAAAGCCCTTTTAAGACTCCACCGACTGTCCGATCTGATGTTCCAAAATGGGACTTAACATTGGTCCTAAGTGCCACAACCAAGAGTCCCTTTGAACCTATATCAGAATGCGATATAAAACATCTAACCTTTAAAGATTTCTTTGTAGTGTGCAGTGACGGCCAGAAGAGTTAGTGAAATTTAGGCTTTATCGTCAAAAGAACCATATCACTTAATCCTGAAGGACAAGATCATATTAAGGTTAGATAATTCCTTCCTCCCAAAAGTAGTCACTGATTTCCACAGAAATCTGGAAATTATACTGCCCCCTTTTTTGTAACAAACCAAGTAACTATCAAGAATCAATCTGGCAAACACTTGACGTAAGAAGAGTCATCATTGAGTATCTTGACATAAACCCATTTCGCAGAAGCAATAACTTATTCATCCAATTTTCAGGGAATAATAAATAACATAAAGCTTTAAAATCTTCCATCACAAGATATATCAGATCCACCATTTCCAAAGCCTATGATAGAGAGAACTTAGATTCTCCTAAGAATATCAGAGCACACTCTACCGGAGCCATGGCGACCACATGAGCTGAAAAAAGAGGAGCTTCCATCTCCCAAAGCAGCAACCTCGTCTTCTATCGTTTGCAAAACACTATCAACTGGACATCTCTTTAAGCCTTTGTGGTTCAATAATAGCTTTATTTGTAATGCAAATTAACAGGTGAAATGAGTAACCACAATCACATTATGTAAGTAGGAACCTGTATGTCCAGGGTGAATGTCCAGGGAACGCATGGAAACAGAATTACCTCCAAGTCTAATTCACATTTTCCTGAGAAACAGGGTATTGACACCTTTTTGTCTTTGCTCTAAGGTGTTGATTAACCTGTGGAGATTGCCAAGGATAGATACCATTTGTTCTATGAGAAAAGACAGAGATTGTCCCTGGCCTATTAACAAGTCTTTTAAAACAAGACTTCAGGAAATGTCCATATGGTAACAAGATTTTGCCAGTGTCCATAATATATGTCCAATATCTGATCTCTGTTTTGACTTTAATATTTCATAACTAACAGGATGCATCATACAACAGTATTCAGATGTACAAACTGTGATAAATCATGCCATGTTTATTTGGGCAACATTGTCAAAAGGCAGGTCCAATTAAGGGCACATTCACATGGCCGTCTGTGGGGACGTACATGCGGCTGCAAATTTGCGTCCGCATGTACGTCCCCATAGACGGCAATAGCGGCGCAGATGCGGTGCCACACATGTGTGGCACCGATCCAGCCCGCACACCGCAAAAAGATAGAGCATGCTCTATCTTTTGGCGTGTGTGCGGCCGTGCGCCGCTATTCTCTATGGAAGGAGGAGGGGCCACCTCCTCCTCCTCTCCAGCACACAGCGGGCATACCGCTGTGTGAATGTACCCTAACAGTGTTTAAATATATAAATATTTACATACATCTATCACAAATTCTTAATCAGAATATCCTGAAGAGTACATATGTGATACAAGATGTGCAGGATCTGGGTAATTGTTGTTTGAGGAAGAGAGAAACATCAGCTCAAAATATTAACTTTACAAACTATACACAACTTTGTAAACCATCTTATATTGCAATGCATGCATTTTGGACCAACAACATTTTTTATCTTCAGTTTGCGGTCGGAGATATCACATATTTAATTTTTTTTATAGTGCTCTCTAAAACCAATAGCTGTGCCTAGACTATTTGCTATAGGGCAAACTGTGCCTTATATGGCACTTCAAAGACCGCTCTGTGGGCACTCTGTCAACCCAGAACATTTGGCAGACAGCTCTCAAGGCCTCCTCCTAAAGACTGAGAAAGCCCAGCAATTGTGAAAAAAACAAAAAGATTGCAAAAGGCAGGGAATCCAGCATCCAAAGGAATATTGGAAAGGAAAAACTGTTAAGACATGATCAAAAATGAAATGTTCCAATTTAAAAAAGTACATATAGTAAATGAAGCATGGACACAAAAAAACACGGGACAAAAAAATGTTACAGCGGTGACGCGTTTTGGGCTATTGCATTGTTTTAGCCCTTAGTCATACCTAGCTTGCTGTTTCCCGCTACTGAGATTAAATAGTGATAGACTAAGTGTTGTGTAGCGGGTTTCCAGCGTGGGATAAGCACGCCCATTGAAAGGTGTGTTCTGAGATTCCTGACGTAAGTATACCAGGTGTGAACGTGTGATAGGAAGAGAGATCAGTACTATACATTTATTAAAAGTACAAAAAATCTTGTTTAAAGTTTAAACCTTTTGGAAATCTTGTATCCAAACTTAGGATCCAAAAGGCTTCCCTAGATAATAAGTTTTTTCCAGTCTCTGCCTCTGTTCGGGCCTGAGACATGCTCCACGGCTATGCCTGCATGCCACTCTTAGAGCCAGCGAGTGTTTATTTAAAATGCTTTGAGATGCCCAATAAATTGCGGGTGCTAGAAATCATGTTGGGGTTGGCACCCGTAATGTGCTCACTAATCCTATCTTTTAATTTACGCATAGTACACCCCACATTTTGTAGTGAGAATTTTGAGCATTGAATAAGATACACAACATAAGAAGATTCGCAATTCATACATTTTTATGTTATATGTTATGTTAGTACTGAAAGAAATGAAGGAAGTTTTTTGAGGCATAAACTTGCATATATTGCAGCGAGTACCGCCGCAGCAATAGCTTCCTCTGGTTTGTAATCACGTACTTTTTGGTTTATTCTGAGAAAAAGTATTAAAATATAAGATGTCCCCTAGTGTCTTGCCCCTAGTCGAAACAAATGAGATGCCCTCTGATATGATACTTTTGAGGGTAGGCTCGAGGGTTAAAATAGGTAGATGCTTTTTTATGATATCAGTAATGGCATAAAATTGGGCACTATATTGGGTGCTGAATGTAAGCTTAGGTTTTTACTGTATAGGTTTAGACTTGGGTTCCAAGTATACTGAACGGGGTTTGCTGTTCACTATGCTAATGGCTCTCTTGCAAGAATTCTTAGTATAACCCCTTGATCTAAGTCTACGAGTAATGGTTTTACATTCTTGCATGTAGTGAGAATCAAGTGTGCAAGACCTTCTCGCTCTTATAAATTTCCCAATTGGGAGATTTTTAATGTTGTGTGGGCTATGGCAGCTAGAAGCATGCAATAAAGTATTGCCAGATGTTTTTTTACGAAATAATGAAGTCTGCACCTTGTGGATAGCAGTGTCAAAAGAATATCAAGAAAAGCAATCTGTTTCCTATTATAGTCATAGGTGAATTTGAGATTAAAAGGGTTGGCATTGATATATTCAATAAGACGACTGACTGTCTCCTGGTCTTAACAGTTTTTCCTTTTCAATATTCCTTTGGATGCTGGATTTTGCAATCTTTTTGTTTTTTTTCACGAGCATGCTTCTCTCTGGATTTCCGGACCAGGAGTTATTGGGGATTTCCGTGCACCTGGCCGCCTGACTGCCGTGGACTTTAACATCTCCAAGGGGTGAGCCGTTACCATTCTCTTTTTTCCTATATTCATTCAAAGCCCAGCAATTCTTCCTGTTCAGGAGACCCTGGAGGGAAGCTACAAAAATAATACATATATCTTTCTACTGTACTGGTTTCTGTAGGACGCCAATATGATTGAAAGCTGTGATAGAGGAGGTAGGAATAAGTTACTACTTAAATTGCCACGTTGGCACTTGATTATAAATAAGTACGTTTTAGTTCTAGTTTGGGCACTTGGTCGCTAAAAGTTCGCAATTACTGCTATAGGGTATAGTTTAGCTTTAATTCTTTTTTTTATATAAATCTGCCTTGCAATCTATTTTGCTTAAAGGAAACCTACCACTTGTAGTGGCAGGTTTCTGATGGAAATACCGGGCACCAGCTCAGGGTGAGCTGGTGCCGGAGCTTATTTTCGTTAGTGTTTTAAACCGCGGTATCGCGGTTTAAAACACTTTTTAAACTTTATAGCCGGCGCAGGCAGGTACGCATTACCATGCGCGCGGCTCTCATTCACTTCCTATGTAGCCGCGTGGTATTTCCATCAGAAACCTGCCACTACAAATGGTAGGTTTCCTTTAAAGGAAATCTACCATCAAAAGCAAGCATGGTAAACTAGGGGCAATAACAATGTTCATCAATGCTGAAGATTAATAATCTGTTATATCGCGCAAGAAGCACTTTTCCCTCCTTTGTGCTGAAACCTTCAAAGCTGCCGCGAGATTATATCAGACCGTGATGAGGGGAAGTGCTGAAAGAGCAGAGTAACATGTGAAGCTGGAGTACCCTTCAGACTCATTAGCATAATGTTAACATTTGATTTTAGAAGGAAAGTGGCCATGAATAACAAATAAGAATATCACAATCACATTGCCTAGATCTAAGGGTAAGTTTTCCTGGTTTGTCATGCTGGATTATGAAGGTAGATATCCTTTAAACAATGTATTTTCCAGCTGTTTTGAAGGGTTGTTTGCAGCAGGAAAACTATGCATCCAGACAAGGTTATCGTTGGTCCAAATACAGTCATTGTTTCAGCTTACAGGGAGACTACCACCAAAAAGTTTATTTAAAATACCCTGCTTTATGATCAGAAAGCTACAATTTATATAAAGAGACACAAAAAACTTCTTAGTGTTTAGTATTTTTTTTTAAACCGCTCCATTAAGGAGGGGAACTAGCTGTTGTATTTGCTGTCATATTTATCAGTTTGTGTGATTTTCCTCATCTTCCATGGATTGTCAAAGGTTTCACTTCATCCACTCTATTCTTATGCACCTGGAATGCTGGAGTGACCCATCGACCACATGAACATTGTTCTCCATACCAGTTGAAGGAGCCCAACTTGGCATTGCACTTAGGACAGAGTAGCTGTAAGGATAACAAGAATAATTCAAACGCAGAATGTAAAAGAATGTAAGTAAAAAATGAACACACAGATTTTCCCCATCTATACAGTTAAAACCCCCTTTGATGACGGACACTGTACAAACTGCTGCATAATTCCAATCAGAAAAGTTTTGCTAAATCTTCCTTTACAAGCTGGTTTGACAAAAAACACTCAGATGTGGGCATTTCTGCTACTGCTCACATGCAGGTTTCCCAGTGGTGGCAAACCTATGGCACGGGTGCCAGAGCTGGCAATCAGAGCCCTCTCTATGGGCACCTGCGCAATCACCCCAGCGCAGAGTTCACCATTCAGGAGGCAACTTGCAGTCCCAGGCAGCCCAAGACCGTGGAAGGAAGCTACAATAATATTCCAAACTTCTTCAATTTCTTTCTACTGTATTGGTGTCCTCAGGTGCCTATATAATTTAAACATGTGACAGAGTAGAGAGTAATAAGTTACTGCTGTCGGCATGTTGGAAAAAATTTGTGGTTTTGGATGTATTTTGGGCACTCGTTGTCTAAAAGGTTTGCCGTGATGGCCCATAGCATTAAAGGGGTATTCCAACGATAACATGCTTCTTAATGTACTTAGGATTACAAAATAACACATTCTCTAATTAACTGTTATAAACAAAAATAGATACAAAATCCCTCAATTTCAACCAGTCGTCTTGTCCCTGTAGCTGAAAAACACCTCCATAGCATGATCTTGCCACCACCATGTGTCCCTGTTAGCTTTGTATTTGGCAGATGATAAGAAATGCCTGGTTTTCTTCACATATACCGCTTAGAATTAAAGGAAACCTACTACCACGGATCTACCTACTAAGGTAGATCCGGTGGTAGGGCCCTTGATTGGGCGGTATTGGGCGATGACGCGAGCACGTCGTTTCCGGCTCCTCCTTCTCCCTCTTGGCTCGACAAAATGAGCGTGGGCCCGGCATTATGGCGCACGAACATTGTTAATTCAGTTGACTGAATATCAGCAGAAGAGCAGGATCCGGAACGCAAAGTCATGCCCCGACTCCATGGGCTTGGTGAGACAAGTATAGTATGGACCCTGCTCTGAGGAGAGGTCTGAAGGAAGTGAGCTGCGATCCCTGGTGACTATGCTTGGGGCTGTACATTGGCAGTAGGCAATATAAAAACGCAATTTCTGAATATTTTGAATACTCTGCTGTGATTTTTGGTTTTAAGGCAGTCATTGCAGAGCGCCTTGGCTAATTGGATCTGTATTTTTTTTAAAAGAAGACTCCACTGTTAACCCTTGACTTTCTGCTAATTGGAACGTGCTGAGAATTTAAATCTGCTGCTACTCTGAAGCCATAGGCAAATTGGTGTTTGGTGTTACTCTGAATTTTTGGATAATTTCTGCTAATTTGAACTTGCTGTGAATACGAAGCTGTTGTTAACTGGAGACTGCTGCTAATTAAAGCCTGCCGCCGACACCAGCCTGCCGTCGACACAAGTCTGCTGTAAATAGGAATCTGCCATTAACTTGTGTCCGCTGCTAATTGGAATTTGCCACTGTTAATTTGAATCTGCTGTCAATTTGAGAACCTGAGTTTGCCGTCAATCTCAGTCTGCTGTTAACTTGAGTCGACAGTTAACTTGAAGTCTCCCGTCAACTTGTAGTTTGCTGTGGAATTGAGCCTGTTGTGGGCTTGAACCTGTTGCTAACTTAAGTTTGTTGTTAACTTGATGTTGTTAACCTGTCAAGTTGAAGTTGCGAACCTGTTAACCCGAGTCTGCTAACTCGAGTCTGCTAACCCGACCCTACTGTTTTGGGACCCGGTGGGCTTGGGCCGGCTGGTTGGGGATCTGCTGTTGGAACTTGTCGATCGGGGTCTGCCGACGTGGTTGTGTTGGTTAGAGTTGGACGGACTTACTCTATTAGCTGGGCCTCATCTGCGTGTCTCTGACAGCGTGGTTTCTCCGGTTTAGATCCTCTTGGATTGGCCTGGGCGGCTTGGCAGGATCGGCTTGCCCCCACCAGTGGGTATCTTTGTCCACAGTGATATTAACAGGGTGGACTGGCCTTGGGTAGCTGCTCTTCTCTTCTTCAACTGGCACAGGTTTTAGGGGTTGGCCATTTGATAAGTCATAACAGTCATCTGGTTAAATGGACTTCATTTGCTAACTGGAGTACTTTTTGTTAAGATTGTTCATCTATTTAAAAGTGGTTAAATTTGTTTTTCCTGGTCTTAGTTATATGCGGATTTGGAACATACCTGGGATTGTGTTTGATAATTTTGGAAATAACTTATTTTTATATACTCTGTTGGCAGGGTTGTTTTGGCTTTAAAGGTGAATAATTATTGGAAGCACTTATAAAATGCTGGCTAAGAATCTGGGACGCAGATCAGGGGGAGGGGGAGCATCCCCGAAAGAGGTAAGGGAGACGTCAGGGAATAAGGGGGACTCGTCCTCCAAATTAGATAAATAATGGAGCTCCCCGGTGGTTAAAACCTCTGAAACATCCTCCAATGTCCTCACAGACAAATAAGGATGTGGAGGAGGTAGCGGACACAGATGGAAACTGGGGAAGTTACTAACCCTATTTGGATGGAAAACAGGAGTGGAATCCCTAGTTACCCAGGTTGGCTCACTCTCTTCTGACCTAACTACGTTAAGAGAAGATATGTTTAAAATTCGTGAGAAGGTATCAAACACCTTGTCTCAGGTAAAGACAGAGTTAAAGAGTCTTAAAAAGGAAATGCAGTGATTCTCGAAAGAAAATAAGCTTCTTAAAGAAAAATGGATTTAGAGGATCGCTCTAGACGAGCGAATATTCGAATAGTGGGGTTGACAGAAGATATTGGAGGGTTTGATCCAGGGGTGGATAGAGGTGGTAGGAGCGGAAAAAGTATCAACATTTTTTCAGAATGAAAGGGCTCATCAAACAATTGTGGCTAAAACTCTGGTATTTCAGGATAGGGAATCGATTATCAGACAAATCAGAGCATAGTGTAAAATGGAAAAAAAATCTTTGTTTTTCCGGATTACTCTACTGGCACGCAACAAAAGAGTCAAATTCAAGGAGGTTAAAAAAAGAATGAAGGAAGCGGGTATGAAATACTCAATACTATACCCAGCAAAGCCAAGGGTAACATTTAAGGACTTTTAGTTTTTTTGAGGGTGCGGAGAGTGCGTCGGACTCAGTGGGCCACTAAAATAATTCTGGGGTGATTTTTTCACCCTGAAGGATGTTGATAGTTAGCAACTCTGGGCTTATGAGGAGGGGGGATGAATCTAGGAGTGT
The DNA here is from genome assembly GCF_040894005.1 of Engystomops pustulosus. Taxonomy (NCBI): domain Eukaryota; kingdom Metazoa; phylum Chordata; class Amphibia; order Anura; family Leptodactylidae; genus Engystomops; species Engystomops pustulosus. The sequence continues at coordinate 44,471,021 of NC_092420.1, forward strand.
GGAGACCTGTTGGAGACCTGTATACGAGGAAGTTTACAGGTAAGGTAGGGGGGGGGGGGAGTGGCTTTTGTCTGGCAGGGGATTTTTTCTTTTTTTTCCCCCCTTTTTCTTCTCCTTCCCTCGTTTTTCCCTCTACTCTTTTCCTTCATGAATGGCTACCCAGTGCTGGTACACTTAGATACTAAAGATTCATTGATAGATAAGGAGGGTATATTTATTTTTATTTTTGGTTTACTTATACAAAAAAAAACTGTTAGGCTACATTCACACTACCGTATGGAGGACGTATATACGGCCGATATACGTCCTCCATAGACGGCAATGGGCACATGTGCTGGCAACGGCAGTGTGAATATAGCCTTACTCTTGCATTTGTATATATTCCTCCATTTTCATTGGCAGTGCTAAACCAACTAACTGGCTTCTTAGAAAACAAACCTGACTGTCCAGTGGTCATAAATGGAGATTTTAATGCTTATTTTGATAATGCTTTGGATCATATCAATCTGATTAGTGTAGGGACCCATTCTACTGTGGGGATGGATGGATTGATCAATTTTTGCAAGGATTGGGGGTTGAGGGATGTATGGAGATGGCTATATAAGGATAAGCAGGTATTTTCTTGTTGTAGTCGAACACATTCAACAATGTCTAGGATAGATCTGTGTATAGCCAATGATCAGTTTTTAGGTTATATTTAAAAAAATAAATTTACAATTTCTGATCACGCGCCCTTAATAATTGAAATAAACATGGACAATGAGTCGCCAGAGTCTATAAAATTTTTTAGGTTAAATCCTCATTGGTTGAAGATTCTTGACAATACTGATATTATTTCCCAATCAATAAAGGAATACTGGGTACTGAACCAGGGATCAGTGGACCCTCTAGTCTTGTGGGATTCACTAAAGGTGTATGTAAGGGGCTCTATCTTAGGGATATTGCCAGGAAAAAAAGAGGCTATTTAGAGAAGAAGAGTGCGGGTTAGAAAGAGAGGTCCGGATAAAGCAGCAGTAGTGGTGTGAGGGTTATTCCCAAAGGAAGATTTACAGTCATGGCCAAAAGTTTTGAGAATGATACAAATGTTCATTTTTACAAAGTCTACTGCATCAAGTTTTATAATGGCAATTTGCATGTGCTCCAGAATGTTATAAAGAGTGATCAGCTTAACAGCCATTAATTACAAAGTCAACATTTGCCTAGAAAATGAACTTTTTCCCTAAAACACATTTCAACTTCATTCCAGGCATGCCTTAAAAGGAGCAGCTAACATCGTTTCAGTGATTACTCCATTAACACAGGTGTGGGTGTTGATGAGGACAGGGCTGGAGATCAATTCGTCATGATGAAGTAAGAATCACACCACTGGACACTTTAAAAGGAGGCTGGTGCTTGGCATCATTGTTTCTCTTCTGTTAACCATGGTTATCTCTAAAGAAACATGTGCAGTCATCATTGCACTGCACAAAACTGGCCTAACAGGGAAGAGTGTCACAGCTAGAAAGATTGCGCCTCAGTCAACAATCTATCGCATTATCAAGGAATTAAAGGAAAGAGGTTCCACAGTTGCCTAAAAGGCTCCCTGCCCAAGAAGGACCAACAAGCGCCAAGACCGTCTCTTAAAAGTGTTTCAGCTCCAGGATTGAGCTACCAGCAGTGCAGAGCTTGCTCAGGAATGGCATCAGGCAGGTGTGAGTGCATTTGCATGCACTGTGAGGCGGAGACTCTTGGAGCAAGGTCTGGTGTCAAGGAGGGCAGCAAAGAAGCCAATTCTCTCCATAAAAAAAAACATCAGGGACAGACTGATATTCTGCAAAAGGTACAGGGGAGTAGACTGCTGAGGACTGGGGCAAAGTCATTTTCTCTGATGAATCCCCTTTCCGATTGTTTGGAACATCTGGAAAACAGCTTGTCTGAGAAGACAAGGTGAGCGATACCACCAGTCTTGTCTCATGCCAACTGTAAAGCATCCTGCAACCATTCATGTGTAGGGTTGCTTCAAAGCCAGGGGAACTGGCTCTCTCACAGTGTTGCCTAAAAACACATCCATGAATAAAAAATGGTACCAACCGTCCAAGAGCAGTTTGTTGATCAACAATGTCGTTTTCAGCATGATGGAGCACCTTCCCATAAAGCAGGTGATAACTAAATGTCTCAGGGAACAAAACATAGAGATTTTGGGTACATGGTCTATATCTTAATCCCATTGAGAACTTGAGGTCAATTATCAAGAGACGGGTGGACAAACAAAAACCAACAAATTGTGACAAAATGCAAGCATGGATTGTGCAAGAATGGACTGCTATCAGTCAGGATTTGGTCCAGAAGTTGATTGAGAGCATGCCAGAATTGCAGAGGTCCTGAAGAAGAAGGGTCAACACTGCAAATATTGACTTGCTGCATTAGCTCATTCTAACATTTTATGAGTATGTGATAAAAAACATCTGACAAAAACTCATAAAAACAGAGGGCAACAGAGCATGTGAAAATATATTTGTGTAATTCTTAAAACTTTTGGCCAAAACCTTTGTATAAGAAAAAGCGCAGCATAAAATTTTTTTTGCAGGTCAGAAGAATTTATAGAAAGATGAAGAGCTAGGAAACTTAGCCAATATTGTGGGGTATAAGCAGAAAAAGGGACTACATATCATTAGACAGAAAGATGGGGGTACAACTCAAAATAAGATGGAAATTATGTGAACAAGAATGTGCTTGATCCCGTAGTGAAGGAAGGTGGTGAGGGACCGGCGATCAATCAATGAAGAGGATGCAAACAGCCTTATGTGGCAAATAAAGGCTTTAATGTTGTACTGTTGCGACGCGTTTCAGCTCCGTACCAGAGCTTTCATCAGGCATAAAAAATATAGTGAACTTTCCAAATAAATACACGTACAAAGGGTCCTGGGACTGGATGCTATGATGACATCACGACCAGGTGACCAGGGGAGGTCAAAGTTAATTTCCCAGGTAAACAGTGAGAATTGAAAACAATGTAAATATATATAGATAGATAAGATGATTTCACCAGCGCATAAAAAGAGAACATTGCAAATAGATAAAAAATGAATAACATGAATTTAAGAATAGATTAAAACATATGTACATATATAAAAGTTATAAATAGTAATAATGAATAATAATAATATGTGTTTTCAAAATGTGTAAAAAATACCCCTGTTTTTCGTAGTTTAATGGGGGGTTACCAAGAATTGGGTGCGCCCTCGTTCACGATAGGAGGTTGTCAGATGATGAGGAGCCGGACAATAACGGGACTACGGAAAGCGGGAAGGACCAAAGCGGCCATAGCAGAGCGGACAGGAACCAACAATGTGGAAGCTGTGGATGTTGCAGCCTTTGGTTGGGAGCGGTAGATGATAATTGTTTACTGCATAATAAAAGTGTATTATATGAATACTATATATTCAACATATGTAGTTAAGTGTACTTAGATGATAGGGTCATAGGGTCTTATGAACATTTGGACCATGTTATTTAGGGGTTTACTACAAAATGTAATTTCTGCATAGTTGTCATCTGTGGCTAAAGGGGCAGGTTGGGAAGAAGTTTAAAGGACACCTGTCATCAGGTCTGTGTCACTTGTCCTGTCACTACTACCTGTTGGAGCAGCTCACAAGGATCCATCTCAGCCTTTATCTAGTTATTTCATACATTAATCATTATAAAAATCATCTATTATTTATTATATAATGAGGCTGGTCACTTACATGCCTGTAAACCTAAGCAATGAGGTCCTAAAGCTGTATGCAAATGACCTGTGAAATGTCCAATGAAGCATTAGAATATTCAAGCTGTCCAGCTTATTCATGAGTGGGCGGTACAGCCACACCCCCAGTGCTTGACTGACAGCCTGTATAATGATGTGAGGCTGTATAATGATGTGATGGCTGCTACATGTGCTTGCTGGTTGCCACACCCTCTGCAGCCTGTGTGTGTATAGGAGAGATACAACAGCTCCAGGAAGCCATGTTATAGCAGAACATGTCAGGTACTTGTGTAGCTGGTGTCTGTGTCTCTGTGTATTAGGAGGATGCAGCATGTCAGCAGATGCAGCACACACACAAGCAATGCTTTACTATACATAACACACAGACATGAGCAGGGGGAGGAGAGGGGAGGGGTGACAGCGGTGACATCACTGCCTCTGACCATGTGACCAGCCTCATTTACATAATAAAGAAATGATGATTTTACAATGATTAATATATGAAATAACTAGATAAAGCCTGGGATGGGATCCTTGTGAACTGCTCTAACAGGCAGTAGTGACAGGACTAGTGGCAGAGATCTGATGACAGGTGTCCTTTAAGTTTACAGGCATGTAGAGGAACAATGAAGGGATAGAGGCAATGTCTCTTTTGGAATCTGTTCTATGGGGGTAACTTTAATCACATCAAAGCTGCCACTGTGTTTCACTGTAAGATGTTTTGAGAGGCTTTGCTTCAAGAAGCCAATTTTGGTTTTAAATCGATGATTAGTTAGAAATGAATTATCATGTTCCTCTGACTTTGTGGTATATCTGGTGGATTGTGCATGTGGCAAACAGTATGTAGCACTCAGACATTAAAAATGAGGATCAATGGTCATCGATTTAAAAGAGCGCCGGTCCGTCACCACCTTCCTTCACTACGGGATCAAGAACATTCTCCATCTCGACGAAGTGGTTCCCTGGGTCCACCCGTGATGAGGCTTTAGGCTGGACAGGCTGCCATGATCTTTTCAAAGCATTGACTCATCGGAAACCAGGTGAGAGGCCTCGCTATATGTGTTGTCAAGTCTACACATTACCTAAACAATATTACATTAGGGTTGCGCCTTTTTTTGTGCTTGCTCCCCTGGGGTTATTCAACACACGGAGAACTCCGTGTGCCCCCATTCTCCAGGTTCACAGCTTAATAGGTAGATCCGTGGTGGTAGGCTTCCTTTAACACCAAAAAGTTCAATCTTCGTCTCATCAGACTAGAGAATCTTATTTCCCATAGTCTGGGAGTCCTTTATATGCATTTTTGCAAACTGTATGCAGGCTTTCATATGTCTTGCACTAAGGGTGCATATAGCACCAACTGATAGAGGGCTGCAGTAATAGTTGACTCTGTGGAACTATCTCCCTAAAGCAGGGGTAGGGAACCTGTGGTATGGCTCTTTTGTTGGCTGCATCTGGCTCTCAGACAGATCTTTAATAAATAGTGATGGCCGCTGTGTGTCTCTTAGACTGATCACAGGCAGCGATGTTACCGCTGCCTACGACCTTAGTACGACCCAGGCCATCGCCGCCATCATCTAAGCCTGGGTCAAGGAGAAGAGCATGGGAGCGAAGAGGAGCTGGCTGCAGGGAGCGCTGGTAAGTGAATATTGTATGTGCTGTGGCTACCTGTCTACTTGGGGGCATATGCTGTGGCTACCTATATACTGGGAGACATGTGCTATGGCTACCTATCTGGTAGCCACTGGTCTCTATAGGAACCCAGAAATTGGGCAGTGCCCCTTTATATCTGCGAGTGCCAGCGCACGCACTGGCCAGCCGGGACAGGAGACGGAAAGTGGTGGGTTGAGTAAGCTTGGCGCCGCCACAGAGTGTCACGGGTTTGCCTGCGATCCGAGACCTAGATCGCAGGTTGTCCCAGTGTCACGGGTGCCCCTATCTACTGGGGGGCATGTGCATATGGTACGGTTCTTACGGAATAACATTTTAAAATATGTGGCGTTCATGGCTCTCTCAGCCAAAAAGGTTCCTGACCCCTGCCCTAAAGCATCTCTGGAGATCATCCACTTCCTTACCTCTCTCACCAGGGCTCTTCCTCGACTTGGCCAACTAAGCAATCATTGGAGAAGAGTTGTGGTAGTTGCAAACTTCTGTCTCTGAGCTCCTCGGGCAGTCCATTAGACCTCATGATTTTCATGGGCTCTGACATGCACAGTGAGCCGTGAGATCTTCTGTAGACAGGTGTGTGTCTTTCCTAATCAAGTTCAATCCATTTAATTAAACACAGCTAAACCTCATTGAAGGAGTTAAACCATCCCAAGGAGGATCAGATGGAAATGGAAAGCGTAAGTAAAATGTATAAATCAAAAAGTCTAAAATCTTATGACCGTGTCATATTTCAGTTTTTCTTGTTTAATAAATTAGTAAAAATATCTTCATTTAATTTTTTTTTCTGTCAAGATGGTGTGCAGAACTTATTTGATCTTATCAATTGGCTGCAATGAAACAAAGTGAAAAATTTAAAAGGAAATCTTCTACTTTGTAAAAGCACTACTGACCCAAGGTTACTGTGATACTAGAGCACTAAACAACATAACTTCAATTTAATATTTTTATTTTTTTTACAGTTGCCAGCTAAAAGAAAATTACAGCTTTTATCAACAAGAAAGCACCCAACTGTAAGTGACCTCAGGTCAGAAGTGCTTTTACAGAGTGGTAGATTTCCTTTAAAAGGGTCCGAATATCCACTGTTTAGATCCCTGGCACCTAGAATCCTAGGTTCTTTTTCCGCTGAATTTCTAGGTGCCATGAATCCAGAGATATACACCTCTAGTGCGATTTTCATATATATCGCTTTCAATTGTGAATTGAACACAGTCTACATTCATAAGAAAGAGGAGAGTTGTAGCCCTCTAAGGTCTACACCCTCCAGTTTCTTAGCCAGCAGACTGTGGGGAGAAGCTGTAGGAGGGATGTACAGAGGAGTTTCTCACACCGCATAGATGAAGTAAAAATGTACTTTTTCTGTAGCTAAGTTTTGGAATGTTCATTCCTAATGTTCATGTTATTAACTGTCTTCTACTCAGTACAATCTGAGAGCACACCTGCAGCGTCTACCCCTCACCATCCCCCGGGGCTGCGTCTGGCAGCTGGGATCCGACTCCCGAAGGGTCACTAGCCACTCCGGCCACTACCACCAGGGCCTCCATCACCGCCTGCTGCAGATGAAGGGGCTGATACAGGAGTGGGAGCCCAGGGTGCAGTTGGGAATCCTGGCTCGTCTATGGGCCACCTTCCCCCCTGGCTCCCCTATTCCAGATCTCTCAGGGCCCGTCTACCCCGGATGTCTTCCACCCCTCCAGGGATCACTCTCCCGGGACTAGCTCGGCCTGCTATGCACCCTCATTTGGGGAGTTCTATCCCTAACGGGAAGCGATCTATATGACATAGGCCATGGCTGACATCAGTGATCTGCGAACACAAATTGTTGCTATCCCATCCCGGGACGATATGGAATCTTATGTGAACAGGCTGCGTTCTGATGTTCAGGTTATTGAGGAGCGAGTATCCACAACAGCACATGCTGCCAAACTGCTACTTCCAGACTTGACCGCCATTAGGAGCTTCTGGCCATGCATTCTCTGCAACTTCAACATTTGGTGGATGCCATTGAGGATGCTGAAAACCGGGGGAGGAGGAATAACATAATTGTGAGAGGCCTTCCTGAGTCCGTTGAACCGCGCCGACTAGATTCCATCCTCAGACAACGGTTTAACGAGACCTTAGGGGTCCCCCCGACACACCCCTGGAACTTGACCGGGGACACAGGTCCTTGGCTCCAAAGCCATCTGACAACGAGAGAGACCCAGAGACGTGATCTGTATAGTGCACAGATACCAATTGAAAGATAACAGCATGCGGGCGGCGAGAGAAAGAGGCCCACCGAACTTTCAGGGTCAGCCTATTCAACTCCTCCCGGACCTCTCCCGCCTCACCCTGCAGAAACGCAGGGCTCAAGCCCCACAGCCTGGGGGCAATTAACTTAGAAGCCCCTTGATAGTTCCATATACCCCTCCTGGAGGGGCTGCAAACCTCACCACCCTCCCTGGGGCATGATCCTTTTCCCTAATCCGGCCTGGTCAGCTAGCAAATTGCTCCCACAGGATCTGCCAGCGCCCACATGAGGGTGCCCCGTTAATTATTTTGGGGAATTAGTGCTGCTACGGGGAGGAGGTGAGGCCCATATGGTTATGCTTAGCATATGTTTAGCTCAGGTTGCTGTTTTTTTCAAATGACTGCTCATTAATTTAATCTAATCTCATTTCATTCCCTTCCTCAGGATTTCTTCCATGGTGTTAAAGAATAGTGTTATAGAAAGCTTGCTACCCACCGGGGTGCCTTTGACTTTGCTGGCCAGAGTTAAAGGAGGTTAGACCCTTCTGATTCTTACCCCAACTGGTCCTTCTACTATTAGGAGGTACTTAGTACCTGACAATTGAGCGTGTTTCTTTGTCGTCTTGCCTGTTACGCTTATCTAGTCTTTGTTTGTGTTAACCACTCCTAGTTTCATCTATCCCTCTCATGTCTGCCCTCATACCCCAGTGTTTCCCCAATGGCTACCATAACATGCTATACTCTTAATGAGAGGGGACTGAATGTACCCCAGAAACGTAGCCAGATTTTATACCGTATGCATAAACTGAAGGCGGATGTTCTATTTTTGCAGGAGACCCACTTCCTCACCGACCATGTTCCAGGGTTGGGAGACAGATTCAGGATTTGTGCTATGGTACCTGGACGTGAAGAATCTAAATCCAGAGGGGTCCACAGGAGGTACTGGACTCCAAAATTGACCCCGAGGGCCGCTACCCTTTTCTCAAGGCGAGACTGTGGGGCACCTGATTTCCCTGGCATCTCTCTATCTCCTCAACAAAGGGCAGATCGCGATGTGTCGATCAATCCTGGTTAAGCTGCGGGACTTTGCAGAGGGAGTGACTATACTCAGGGGCCCCTTCAACTTCACACACGGACTGTTCCATTCCTAGACCCCCGCCCAGATACATTCCCTGCAACATGCTACACATGGCTCACAGTTAGTAGATGCGTGGCTTATCCTCAACCCGCACGGCCGGGATTATTCTTATTTTTCTCCAGCCCACCAGTCTTACAGTCGTATTGACATGTTCTGGCTGGCAACCCACGGTCACCATCGTCCCAGCCCTATGGTCTGACCACTCTCCTATCTTAGTAACTCTGAACGTGCCTGGCCCTTATTCTACCCCATGGGCCTGGCAATTAAACGACAACCTGCTTAAGGATGCAGTCTGCATGGCAGGCGTAAAGCAGCAAATTTCTAGCTTCCTCGACACCCACACGGATGATCGCAACCCCCTCCCAGTACAATGGGAAATCCCAAAGAGAGCGATCCAGGGCAAGTTTATCAAGCATGGTGTACACCTGAAGCTGGAGAAGGCCGCCTAAATTCAGGACATGCTTGGTAAAATCCAGACGTTCGATATGGCCCACAAGGCGGAAGGTTCACAGCCGGTTCTAAACGAGTTGCTCAATACCAGGGAGGAATTGCGGAATATACTAGATGAAAAACACCCAAGGCATAGAGACAGGAATAGGAGGTTCTTTTAAGAACACTACAACAAGGGCGGTGGTCCCCTGGCAAGGCTTCTCCATCAGAGGTCAGCTGCCACTTATATCCCTAAGATACAGGACAGGAGAGGGCAGGTGGCTCACAACCCCACCACAATCTCCAATATATTCCGTTCCTACTATCAGGAACTTTACAATATTCAGGGCCAATATATAGATATGACCTCTGAACAAATGCAGCCAAAAAATAATACATACATTGCGAACACGGCACTCCCCAGTCTGGGAAAGGAGGATAGGGGGTCCCTTGAGGAGGTCATCACAGAACAAGAGCTCTCAGAAGTGATAAAATTGACCCCGGAGGGAAAATCCCCAGGATCCAATGGGTTCACGTCCCGGTTCTATAAAATCCTTAGACAGGAACTAGTTCCCTTTCTTACCAGGGTCTTTAACAGGATCTTATGCAATCCCTTTACACATCAATCCCTTAAGGCCACTATTTCAGTTATCCCCAAACCAGGGAAAGACCATACGGTGTGCGCTAACTACCGCCCCATATGATTAATTAATGTAGATGTAAAATTGTATTCAAAACTTCTGGCCAACTGACTAGGTGCCATTCTTCCCTCTATTAAACACAAGGACCAGGTGGGCTTCCTTCATGGAAGCGAGGCCCGGGATAACACTAACAAGACCTTGCTTCTGATCTCCCAGGCCAAAACTGCAAGACAGCCGCTCTGCCTGTTGTCAGTGGAAGCGGAGAAAGCTTTCAACCTTGTGCACTGGGGATTCCTCTGGGCGGCACTGGACCAAATTGGGGATGGGTCCCCGATTCTTGGGAATGATCAAAGCTCTATATTTGGCCCCTATGGCCCAAGTTAGAACCAACAGATTCTCTTCCACACCGTTTCCGATTAAGAATGGAACTTGGCAGATTGCCCCCTCTCCCCACTTCTGTATATTATTGTTATGGAACATCTAGCTGTGGCCCTCCGCCGGTACCCCAGTGTACATGGCCTTCAGGTTGGATCTAAACAATACAAGGCCGCCATCTATGCTGATGACCTGCTTCTGTGTCGCAGCCGCAGGTCTCCCTCCCGTCCATCCTGGCGGAATTTTCTTGCCTTGGCCTCCTTAGCAATTTCAAAGTCAACTTATCCGAGTCAGAAGTCCTAAACATTTCCCTCCCAGAGACCGAAGCATCCCACCTGGCATCTCAAATTCCCTTTAAATGGCAGAGATCGCAATGGTAACCTATCATGGTTCGGACGGATTAAGGTCCTTATACCTATTTCAAACCCTGCCGATATGCCTCCCGGGCTCCTTCTTTACTAGCCTTAAAGCGGTTTTCCGAAGATTTGTGTGGGGTGGTGGGACAAGCCGGATCAGCTACGCCACTCTAGCTAGACCCAAATCTGCAGGGCCCTAACCTTTACCACTCAGCATCGCTGCTTATGCGCATATGGACTGGCATTATCACAAAGCATCCAAGCCGTGGGTGTCTTTGGAGACAGACCTCAACCACCCGTTATATAATTAGGAGTTCTTTATATATACGAAGAACAGAGGAGCTGGTGGCCAATGACTCCCCAGACCAAGTAGAACAGCCATGGTGTGGACCCCTTGGGAGGAATACCAGCTAATCCCTGCCTTTCAGGATTTTTTTTCTAGGACAATGGCTCTTTATTTGAAATTGTAGCTTTTCAGGACCCCCTCATTGAAAACTAATAGGTTGTATGGACACATTCAGTGCGTACGCCCAAAGAGTGACTTGGAAGCCACCTCAACCCCCCACCCCTGTTTGATTTGTCTTGTGTCGTTTGTCTCCCCCATCTGCAGTTCGTATACTCGTCTCGTTTTGTTACTAGGAAGAGGTGGGCAGACCCCTGTAGGCGTTCTAAAAATGATCTTTGCCTCAGCGTGACTTTGCAGTCAGTCTTTACGCTGCTATATGACGTGGGATGTATTTTACTTCCGGGGTCCTGCGGTACCACCCTTCATGCTTTGAGAATTCTGTTTGCACTTGTTGTTCCTCATTTCTGTCAATAAATGAGGATTAAACATAAGGTTAGATAAAGATACAGGTCCATCAAATCCAACCGATAAGAATTAAATGTTTTTTTCCCCCATAGCCCATGACATTTTTGATCTGAAGAAAGGCATCCAGGCCTCTCTAGATCACATACAAAGTATCCACCATAATAAGCTCCTGCGGCAGAAAGTTCCATAGCTTTTACAGTCAAGAATCCCTCTCTATGGCGATAGTAGAACCTCTTCTCTTCTAGGTGTAGAGAATACCCACTTGTTTTGGTCACAGGTTTAGGTATAAAAAGATCTTTGGAAAGATACTGTACTGACATTCAGGTATTTGGACATTTTAATGAGGTCTCCCCTTAGCCATCTTTTTCCTAAGCTGAATAACCCCAAGTTTGGTAATCTATCATTGTATTATAGTCTCCCCATTCCCCTAATAATCTTGGTTGATCTTCTCTTCTACTTTGTCATTTTTATACACTAGTGGCCAAAACTGTACATACTGGGTGTCATTTACTAAGGGCCAGATTCACGGTTTCTCGACGTGTTATCCGAATATTTCCAATTTGCACCGATTTTTCCTGAATTGCCCCAGGTTTTTGGCGCACGTGATCGGCGCCGACATGCACGCAACGGAACTCGGAAGGCGAGGGCGCCGCTGCCTCGCCACGTGACGTGGGGTGCAACTGTACAGATTAATTTAGCCTACTCAAACTTGCGCTCACCTTTCACTCAGGACAAAAATTGAGCATAAATCACACTTCATACAGCTCCAGCACTCCAGATATTATCCGCCGAGACCACTTATTGGTTCCAGAATAAATGCATTAAGTATTCCACTATGTCCACTTTTGCTTCTCAAGCAGTCACCCTGTTACACCACTAGACATGCACACTCAGCACTCTAGCAGTAACACAGCTAACCACACTTTACAAGGCTATGAGTTTGCCGAGCATACAGGGACCAAAATGTAAGTAAAAGCTTTCATTACACAAAAGGTGTTTAAAGGGTAAAAAAAAAAATGTTTAAAACAAAAGAATTAGAAAATAAAATGACACACAACACGGCAACACAGTTATAAAATAATAAAGTTAGAAAAATAACAGAAACTTACAAATTAAAGTAAACCCCGATTCCCTGGAGGTAGGAGAAATATGGAACACACCAGCTTGTCTTAGCATCCCCCAAGAAGTGAACACTATTTACTGTATCTCATTGATTTATAAGATCTCTGTTTAGTTCAGGTTTCAAAACCTCCCATTGATTAATTAGTCCATAGGGTCATTCAGGATTGGACAAAGTGTTAATGAGGAGGAGAGTCCAGGAATATTCTAACAGTTTCTTTGGTTTCCAAGTCCTGATGCAGGAGGGGGGTTTATCTAGGGATAGGGTGGTGGGACACCTAAACAATGCATACATTATAAGAATGTTCAATAATATTGATTATGTTCTCCTTGGTAGGAGATCTAAAGACAAGGATCAGCCCAGTACAGAAAAGAAAAAGACCACGTAATAAAAGATTCATTATGTGTCTCAAGAAGCTACAGAGTGATTATAAAAAAACCTGTATCCAAAAATTTCATAGACAACCTGCTCAGAGATGAAAGGACCTCCTTCGTGGACGAAATGTGTAGCTTTATTAGGGAGAAAGTATAAATGATAACATCCTCTATAGCTGCGTTAATCCCTCAGGAGCCACCTCAAAAGAAACAGAGGATAATAGAATCTCTTTCAGATTCAGTTTCGGACTCGGAGGAAAGTGGAGAAAGAATCTATAGATCTGGATCCATCTCCCTCCATCTCAGCAAACAAAATGGAATCCAGATACCTACTGGCATCTGAAGACTTGGAGCTACTCTTAAAGGCTGTACGGGTACTCTAAAAATAGAAGAGGTAGAAGAGAAGCAGTCCATACAGGATGAGCTTTTCGGCCTTCTTAAAATTAAGAAAAGGTATTTCCGATAAATAACTCCCTTAAAGGGCTAATATTGGAGGAATGGAGAGAGCCAGAAAATAGGATCTCCATATCCTAAGAATTTAAAAACCGACCATCCTCTGACGAAGCCAAGCTGTGGAATTCTACCCCTCAAATGGATATCCAAGTCACCGAAATGACTAAGAAGACAGATCTACCATTTGAGAACGCTATTCAGCTGAAATGTCCGCTGGACAGGAAGGCTGATGGTTTATTGAAAAAAAACATGAGAATGTGCCATGCTTAATTTAAAGTCTAACATTGCCACAATATCTGAGGTCAGTACCCTCCCCCATTGGGTAGCTGGGCTGGAAAACCATATTAGGAGATGAAACGCCTAGAGAGGTATAAATTAGCACCTTCTCTACATTAAAAGCGTTTTTTTGCAGATGCTTCAGCAGAAGGTGTTAAGATAAATGCTAAAGAAGGACCATCGTCTAATTCAGTGAGAAGATTGCTCTGGAGTGGGGATTTTAGATCGAAATCTAAACGGTGTGGTTCACCCTTTCACCCTTTAAAGGTGAATTCACCCTTTGAAGGTGAATACGTGTTCAGGCCAGAATTGCATACAATTCTAGAAAAATCAGCTGATTAGAAAAAAGGGTTCCCAGAATCCAAAACCAGTCAAAGGAAATGGAGCTACCCCATAGGCGGGAACGCAAAATGTTTTCTCCTTAGCGGCAGCAATTCAGTTCAAGTCTACAGGAAAAAATGACGCCAGAGTGGGAGGAAGGTTGTTAAAATTCTACCGACAGTGGGATCAGCTCACAACGAATCCCTGGATATTATCATCTATTTTTCAAGATGGTTACAGAATAGAACTAACCTCTCTTCCTCAGAAGTTATTTCCTAACAAAACAACCATCTCAAATATCTCTCAGTCCAGCTGTGCTCAGAAGTACAGAAACTGATTGAACATCGAAGAAAAGGACACTACTCTCCTCTATTCTTATTTTTTAAAAAACCCAAAACGGAATGTTCAGAATGATCTGCAACCTAAAAAAACAGATATGTTCTTTACAGGAGATTCAAGATGGAAACTGTCAACTCTGTGACTGCGCTTATTCAGCTAGGGGCGTTCATGTGTACGATAGATTTAATAGATGCCGAATACCGTGTGCCACTATATTTCTCAGATTTGCGGTGTTAACACCAGAAGGGGCGGAAGCCAACTTCCAGTATAAGGCCCTTCCCTTTGGAAAATCATAGGCTCCAAGAACCTTCTCAAAACTCATGATAGAAGTAGTGGAATTTCTTAGGAGAAAAGGAATATTAATCATTCCATACAATCTGTTAGTGGTGGCCAGCTCAAGACAGGAATTAATTCACCACAGAGACATCACGATAGTGACCCTTCAGCAGTTAGGGTGGATAATCAATGTGGAAAAGTCCAATCTAACTCTAAGTATGAAGGTGATTTTTCTAGGTATGTAGAAACATGTCAAAATTTATGGTGACATATCTCCGCCATCAAGGGGGAACAAGAAACCCCAATCTCCTGAGTCTTTCAAGGAAGAGATTTTATGGGGAGAGAACAATGTCTGCTCTCTCTCAGCTACTCATCTAAAGGGAGAAGAGAACCAAGTAGCAGATTACCTCAGTCAACAGAAAATCAACCAAAAAAAGTGTTGTCTGAAAGAAGACATTTTTCTGAAACTGACACAAAAATGGGGACTACCGACAATAGATTTGTTTGCATCCAGCAAGAATGCAAAACTCCTTTGTTTCTTCTCTCTAGAACCAGCAGTCTTGGAGCGGGCCTCTAATGTATGCTTTCCCTCCTATGCCACTCATAGCACGAGTAATCCAAAAAATCTGAGAAGATCAAGCGAAGTTAATTCTCATTGTACCCTGGTGGCCAAAAAAGGAGAATTATTCTCACCGTTAATTCGGTTTCCATTAGTCCACCATGACGGCCCCAACTGGAGGATGGCCCTTGACCTCTGTAGGGACAGGAAGCAGAGAGGTTAAATGCCCCTCCCCCGCATCCACACTCCAGTGGCTACCAAATAACTACACCGGCTGTGGATGCAACCCATTTATTGTATGTTATAGTCACACACAGATACAACAGGTTAAATAATAACAATACTAAGACTACTCTGTCTTATAAAGCAAAAGGGGACGGGAAAATATATGGGCCGTCATGGTGGACTAATGGAAACCGAATTAACGGTGAGAATAATTCTCCTTTTCCATGGCGTTCCCCATGACGGCCCCAACTGGAGATGTACCAGATTACCAGTACTTCAAGGGGGGGGAGGGGGGCAACTGCCTGCAAGACCCTCCTACCGAAGGTCTGTTCCCTGGCGCCTTGGACATCTAATCTGTAGTGTCTAGCGAATGTTAACTGGCTAGACCAGGTAGCTGCTTTACAGATATCCACTAGAGAGGCCCCACGTTTTTCAGCCCATGAGGCTGCCACCCCCCTGGTTGAGTGGGCCCTGACAGTCCCAGGAATGTCCATTTTTTCGGCCTCGTATGCCTCTTTGATGGTAGTTCGGATCCAACGGGCAATAGACGCTTTGGAAGCTTTTTTCCCCTTGTTCTTTCCCGTGTACTGCAGGAGGAGGTTGTCGACCTTTCTCCAATGTTTAGAGATGTCCAGGTAGTGGAGAAGACATCTCCTCACATCCAGAGTATGCCATGCTGACTCCTTACTGTTCTTTGGGTTCTGGCAAAAAGAAGGTAACACAATTTCTTGATTGCGGTGAAAACTGGAAGACACTTTGGGAGCGAAGGTCTAGCTGAGGTTATGGCTATAAGAAAGGTCAGCTTAAGGGTTAGGCTTCTAAGGTCAGTATTCTCTAAGGGCTCAAATGGAGGACCTATCAGGTGATTCAACACCAGAGACAGATCCCAGTTTGGGATGTTTTGTTTTAAGCGAGGCCTTAATCTGGAGGTAGCTTTCACAAACCTCTGGATCCACTTGTGCTCCGCCAAGGAAGTATCAAAGAAGGCACTAAGGGCTGATACCTGGACCTTGAGTGTTCTCGTCTTCAGCCCTTTATCAAAACCTGCTTGCAGGAAATCCAGTATCTGCGAGATGTTGGGAGACAACTGGTTAGGCGGAACTGAGCCACAAAAGGACACAAATTTCGTCCATATTCTGGAGTAAATTCTGTGGGTGACCGATTTGCGACTGGCCTTCATCGTGGAAATTACCTTGTCAGATAGCCCCTGGAATGTTAGTATCTTCCTTTTAGGATCCATGCAGCGAGCTGGAGAGCCTGCGGATTGGGATGAAGGACTGGACCCTGGAACAGGAGATCTGGACGAGGTGGTAGCAGGAATGGATCCGCCATTGCCATCTTTTTTAGCCAAGGGAACCAGTTCCTTTTTGGCCACCAAGGCACTACGAGTATAACTTCCGCCCGGTCTTCTCTGATCTTTTGTATGACTCGGGACACAAGAGGTATTGGAGGAAAGGCATACAGTAACAGCCCCCCCCCCAGGACTGGCTGAATGCATCCTTTTGGTTGAAGGGAACTGCGGGTTCCAGGGAGAAGAAACGCGGGAGCTTCACGTTCTTGCTGGAGGCAACGGATGTCCCCACCTCCTTGTTAACTGAAGGAAGACGTCCTCGTGCAGACACCACTCGTTCCGAATGATCTTCCTCTGACTGAGGAAGTCTGCTGCCTGATTTTCTTCCCCCTTGAGGTGGATGGAGGAGAGGGATTGAAGGTTGTCTTCTGCCCAGGTGAAGATTTTGTTTGAGAGTGCCAGGAGACTCGGGTTTTTGGTTCCCCCTTGGTGACGTAGGTAGGCCACTGTAGTGACGTTGTCCGAGAATATCCTGACATGCTTTCCCCTCAGCATTTGTGTGCTGGACCTCAAGGTTTCCAGCACAGCTCTTAACTCCCGATAATTTGAGGAACGGGATCTCACTGAATCTGGCCACAGACACTGAATAGGATAACCTGCGACAATCGATGGACTTGCGTCCGTCTGTATAGTTGTAACTGGCCAAGTATGCCAGGGTACTCCTTTTCCCAGACTGGTCGGATCTGTCCACCAGTCCATTGAACGTGAGACTGAGAGGGGAATTTCCACCTTTTGGCTTAGGTGACGAGGATCTTTGTCCCAGAAGGACAGCACCCAGTTTTGTAGTGTCCTTGTGTGACTTTGACTCCATTGCACGCACTGGATGCATGCAGTCATGAGTCCAAGGATCCTCATTGCATCTCTTATGGAGCAGTACTTCTTCTGGAATGTCTTTACCTGGAGAATCAGATTTTCTCTCTTTCCTGGTGGGAGAAAAGACATTTGTTGTGTGGAGTCTATTAGTACTCCCAGGAATACCACGTTCATGCTCGGGTCTAGGTTGGATTTTTCTATGTTGATAATCCAGCCTAGCTGTTGAAGAGTCTTTATGGTGATATCCCTGTGAAGAATCAGCTCTTGACTTGAGGCACTTACTACCAGAAGGTCGTCCAGGTACGGAATGATGGATATTCCTTTTTTTCTCAGGAACGCTACTACCTCGAACATAATCTTCGAAAAAGTTTTCGGTGCAGAGGATATTCCGAAGGGAAGGGCTTTGTACTGAAAGTGAACTTCCTCGCCTTCTGGTGACAGGACTGCAAACCTGAGAAACTTCTGCGAGTTGGGGTATATTGGGACGTGGTAGTAGGCGTCCTTCAGGTCTATTGTACACATGAACGCCTGGCGTTGGATTAGAGCTGAAGAGGAAGAGACGGTCTCCATCTTGAACTTTCGGTAGAGGACGAACTTGTTTAACCCTTTCAGGTTGCAGATCATCCTGGACTTCCCGTTTGGTTTCTTTATGAGGAACAATGGAGAGTAATGTCCTCTTCTTTGATAGCCACAGCTCCCGAGAGGGTTGTGTGGTTAGGACGTAATTTGTGGGAGGAAGAGCGGTCAATTCTATTTTGTAGCCGTCCTGGAGAATAGACAGGATCCAGGGGTTTGACGTTATCCGGCTCCATTGCTGATGAAAATTCAACAGTCTTCCTCCCACCTTGGCGTCATTGCTTCCTGAAACTCGGGGCGGAATTGCTGGCACTGAGGAGAAACCCCCTGCCTCTTCCACCTTTGGGGTAGCTCCATCTTCCTTGCTTACCCTTACCCCTAAAAGGCTGTCTCCTGTCTTTGGGGTCACAAAATAAAAAGGTTTCCTCAGATTGGTCCTGGATTCTGGGAAGCCCTTTTTCTTATCCGCCGCCCTCTCCAGGATGGTGTCCAATTCGGGCCCAAACACGTACTCCCCCTCGAACGGGATGCCGCACAGTTTAGACTTCGACCTGAAGTCTCCGCTCCACTGCCGCAACCAGAGGGATCTTCTTACTGAGTTGGATAGAGCTCCTTCTTTAGCACTAATCCTCACTCCTTCCTCCAAGGCATCCGCAATGAAAGCTGTGGCTGCTTTCAGGGTCGGGAAGGTATTGAGTAACAGCTCCCTTGGGGTTCCATCCCTTACGTGCTTTTCCAACTCCATTACCCAGTGGAACAGGGTGCGAGCTACGGATGTTGTAGCAATGTTGGATTTAAGGTTTAGCATGGAACACTCCCAGCTCTTTTTCAGCAAGCTGTCTGCCTTTCTATCCAGCGGGTCCTTCAACTGGGTAGCATCCTCAAAAGGCAAGTCGGTCATCTTAGTCATCTTGGTGACCTGGATGTCCATCTTAGGAGCTGAGTTCCATAGCCTTGCTTCCTTTTCATCAAATGAAAGGCGGTTCCTTAATTCTTTAGAAAGAGAAATTTTGTTTTCCGGATCCCTCCATTCTTCCAGAATCAGATCCCTGAGAGTATTGTTGACTGGGAACACACGCCTCTTCTTGACTTTGAGCAGACCAAAGAGTTCATCCTGATTGGACTGCGCCTCCTCTACCTCCTCTACCTCCAGCAGGTTAGAGGTGTGCTCCGGTATGAAGATTAGACCTCAGATCAACGCGATTACCACGCTGGAGCAATTTAAACTTACCGCCCCGAGGATCGCGCGTTTCGGGTGTCCTAGGCTCCAGGAGCTGCGGGCAGATCCGGAGAGTACGCAGTTCCCGATGGGCAGAGGAAAGGGCCGCAACCCGATCGAGGCCCGGAACTGTGCTAGGTAAGGGATAGGTCCCGCGCCATGGTGTCCCCCCTCACTGTCCCAACTAATGGGAAGCGAGGAGAGAAACTTCTCTCTACTCCCTGCCCTGTGTAGGGACAGGAAGCCACTGGAGTGTGGATGCGGGAGAGGGGCATTTATCCTCTCTGTTTCCTGTCCCTACAGAGGTCAAGGGCCATCCTCCAGTTGGGGCCGTCATGGGGGACGCCATGGAAAGAATTGGTTTCCATGGTTAAGGAAGATGGCTTTAGCAGAACCTCTCCTGCTTCCCCCTCAATCCAATTGCCTGTTCCAGGGTCTAGTACACAATCCCAATGCACAGGCTCTCCACCTCTCTGCATTGATCCTGAAAGGATGCTGTTAGCTTGGGGATTATCAGATAAGGTAATATCCACGATGAAGGAAAGCCGTAAACCAGTCACTTATAATGTATAATGAAATGTATTCTAGGATATGGAAAAAATTTGTATCCTATTGTGACACGGTTCCTCCTAACCAATTGTCCCCTAACATTTCGCAGGTTCTGGACTTCTTACAAGCAGGATTTGAAAAAGGCTTGAAAACAATTTCTCTCAAGGTCCAAATGTCAGCCCTCAGTACGATTTTTTGACACCTCACTGGCAGATCACAAATGGATCCAGAGGTTTGTCAAAGCCACCTCTATATTAAGACCACACTTAAGATGGCATATTCCAAACTGGGATCTACTGTTAGTACTGAATCACCTTACGGGACTACCATTTGAACCCCTAGAGCAGTGATGGCGAACCTATGGCACTGGTGCCAGAGGTGGCACTCGGAGCCCTTTCTCTGGGCACTCAGGCCATCAGCCTAGGACAGAGTTCACCAAACAGGACCAAATCCATTAAATTGTCCTGCAGTCCTAGGCAATTTATGAGATGCTGCGCTCAGCACTATTTTACAGCGACACTTCATTGACTGTTTGGAACTGCTTGAAAAGTGAGGTGGTGTTAAAAGAAGTGCATTATCTTTGGAGGTCCTCCTGCTGGACCAACCATTCTTCCTGTACAGAGAGACCCTGGAGAGAAGCTACAATGATAGTCTGAATTTGCCCACCTTCTTCCAACTGTATTGGTGGCCTCAGGTTGCTTATTCAATTAAAGAAGTGGAAGAACAGGTAGCAATAAGTTACTGCTTAAAATGGCACATCAGGGTAAATAAGTGGGATTTGGTTGTAGTTTGGGCACTCGGTCTCTAAAAGGTTCGCCATCACTGCCCTAGAGTGTGTATAAGTTAGAGAGTTGACATTCAAACTAACTTTGCTTATAGTCATAACCTCAGCTAGGCAACTGGAAGAAATTCAAGCTCTTTCCATCAGAGAGCCTCATCTTAAAGGACACCTGTCATCAGGTCTGTGTCACTATTTCTGTCACTACTACCTGTTGGAGCAGCTCACAAGGATTCCATCACAGCCTTTATCTATTCATACATTAATCATTGCAAAATCATATTTTCTTTATTATGTAAATGAGGCTGGTCACATGGTCAGGGGCAGTGATGTCACTCCTGTCCCCCCTCCCCTCTCCTCCCCCTGCTCATGTCTGTGTGTAATGTATAGTAAAGCATTGCTGGTGTGTGTGCTGTATCTGCTGACATGCTGCATCCTCCCATACACATGTGACATCAGACATCAGCTACACAAGTACCTGACATGTTCTGCTATAACATGGCTGCCTGGAGCTGTTGTATCTCTCCTATACACACACAGGCTGCATGGGTGTGGCTGCCAGCACCAGGAAGCACATCATTATACAGGCTGTCAGTTAAGCACTGGGGGTGTGTCTGTACCTCCCACTTATGAATAAGCCGGACAGCTTTAATATGCTAATGACTCATTGGACATTTCACAGGTCATTTGCATACAGCTTTAGGACCTCATTGCTTAGGTTTACAGGCCTGCAGAGGGACAATGAAGGGATAGAGGCAATGCCCTCTAATGGCAGTTTATGAAAATATATTTAGTTTAGGGGGGTTATTTTGCATGACAGGTTCTCTTTAAAATATATGATGACAGAGTGGTCTTAACATTAGACAAAACCTCCACACCAAAAGTATCCTCAAATTTTCATCGTTATAAGGAAATTATTTTACCTTCCTTTTGCCAGAACCCGAGGAACACCAAAAAGTCTGCATGGCATACATTGGACGTAAGAAGATACCTTCCTTCATTATATAGACATCACCAAGCCTTGTAGAAAAGATGACAATATCCTCTTACAGTTCAAGGGAAAGAACAGAGGCAAAAAAGCTTCTAAAGCATCCATTGCCCGATGGATGCGGACTATCATCAAGGAAGCATATGCTGCTAATAACATGCACATGCGAGGGACTGTTCAGGCCCACTCGACTAGGGGAGTGGCAGCCTCAAATATGGGGCATATTTACTTACCCGGCCCACGAGCGTTCTCTGCGCTGGATTCGGGTCCGGCCGGGATTTATGAAGGTAGTTTCTCCGCCGTCCACCAGGTGGCGCTGCTGCGCTGAAGTTCCCGGAGGCGCGCCGAAATGCCCTGAAATTCACCGGCCTATCCTGGATGAAGGTAAGCGCAATTTTAGCGACACATTTTTTTTTAAAATGTGGCGGTTTTTCCGAATCCGTCGGGTTTTCGTTCGGCCACGCCCCCCAATTTCAGTCGCGCGCATGCCGGCGCCGATGTGCCACAAAATCCCGGGGCAATTCAGGTACAATCGGCGCAAATCGGTAATATTCTGGTAACACGTCGGGAAATCGCGAATCGGGCACTTAGTAAATGACCCCCATTATCTGGTATTTCTCTAGCTGGGGCCATCGGTTTCCATTCGTCCACCATGATGGCCCATATACATTTCCCTCCCTATCGTAGATTAGTATAGTCTTGGAAATGTGATTGTTTTGCCCATTTTTCTGTGTGTGATCATAACAATAAATGGGTTGCATCCACGGCCGGTGTAGTTATTTGGTAGCCACTGGAGTGTGGATGCAGGGGTGGGGCATTTAAACTCTCCGCTTCCTGCCTCTACAGAGGTCAAGAGTCATCCTCCAGTTGGGGCCATCATGGTGGACTAATGGAAACCGAATAGTTTTCTCTGATTTTCCTATATGGTCAATGCTAAAGTCAGTCCGCATAATAAAAGTCATCACCCGTTAGAGTATAAATTGAATTTTATTTAACAAACTTCCCAATGATAACAGTATATTCTTCAAAATTAAATAAAAAAAAACAAAAACATTTTATAGGTTGTAATAAACCTAAAAATGGTCATTTGTTAAATTTCTGGCATTAGGAGGTCACATTCACTGAAATCAAATGCCATTTCAATCCAAAAAATCCATTATCCAACAGCCCAATTTACAATTTTAACATAGGAACCCTTATTTGATATCACCTTCACAATTCTTGCATCCATTGAACTTGTGAGTTTTTTTGAGAGTTTCTACTCTACTTTGCATGATGTCAGAATAGCCTCTCAGATCTGCTATTTTCATGTTAACTGCCTTCTGCCCTCATAGGTCTTTTGCTTGATGATAGGGTTAGTGGTCCCAGATAAAGATAAAGACTAATTTGCAAACAGTCTTATTTACTGATGAGTGTTGTGCAACCCTGGATGGTCCAGATGGATGGAGTAGTGGATGGTTGATGGCCACCATGTCCCAACAAGGCTGTGAGGTCAGGAAGGATACAGTTTCTGACTGACCACTTTCTTCCATGGTACAAAAAGAAGAATTGTGCCTTCAGGAAGAAAAGCATCTTCATGAATGACAATGCACCATCTCATTCGCTGCTACGGGCATGAAAGGAGAAAATCTCATGGTGTGGCCACCATCTTCCCCTGACCTCAACCCTATAGAGAACCTTTGGAATATCATCAAGCAAATCAGCAGCTCTGGGAGGCTATTTTGAC
The DNA here is from genome assembly GCF_040894005.1 of Engystomops pustulosus. Taxonomy (NCBI): domain Eukaryota; kingdom Metazoa; phylum Chordata; class Amphibia; order Anura; family Leptodactylidae; genus Engystomops; species Engystomops pustulosus. Next base: position 44,494,329 of record NC_092420.1, read on the forward strand.
ATCATGCAAAGAAATTCAAGCCAAGCAGAAACTCTCCAAAAACGCACAAGTTCAATGGATGCAAGAATTTTCAAGGTGATATTAAAGAAGGGTTCCTATGTTAACATGTAGCTTGCCCTCTTAGAATGTTTTGGATTGAAATAGCTTTTGATTTCAATGAATGTGAATTTCTAATGCTGAAAAAATGAACAAATGACCATTTTCAATTCTTTTCAAATGCATAAAATGTTTTGAAACTGCTGTGCATAATTTAGTACTGTGCATTTTGAGTTTTTTTTTTTTAATTTTGAAGAATATACCTTTATCATTGGGAAGTATGTTCAATAAAATTCTATTTATACTCTAACTGGTGATGACTGAAACAGAGAAAAGTATAATTTGTATAATAATTTGGAATGTGTATTATGGATGGTTATATATTGTTTTTTCTTTGGGTTATCGTTGTGATAGGGCAGTGATGGCGAACCTTTTAGATACAGAGTGCCCAAACTATAACCAAAACCCACTTTTATGTTGCAAAGTGCCAACATAATAGTTGAGCAGTAATCTCTGCTGTATCACATATTTCAATCATATTGGCGCCCTGAGGACACCAATACAATAAAATGCAGGAGACATTTGGATTGCAGCTTCCCTCCAGTGTCCCCTGAAGAGGAAGAATCAGGGCACCCAAAGCAGGAGCTCCAACGATAATCAATCCCTATCCACACCTTCTCGCTCCTCCTGTAGTCCTGGCAGCCAAGTAGGTGTCTCTTTAAAATAGCGACGAGTGAGGAGGAAGGCTTGAGCCCTATCCGGTAAATTCTGTGCTGGGTGCCCACAGAAAGAGCTCCGAGTGCCACCTCCGGCACCCGTGCCATAGGTTAAAACCACTGTGTTAGGGAGTATAATAAGGGAGTATATATCTATATGAGGCTCAGTGCAATTTTCTGCAACAATGGATTTAATGTTCCCTTTCCTGCAAATTTGATGAATATACATATGTGGGATATGTATGAGCTCCTCACAACTTTTTGTTTTTAGGAAAGTATATTTTCTTACCATATGTAGTCAGGATTTGTAAACATTTTATCATTTTATGGTTATTTCAGCTTTAAAGATTTTGCGCTTGCCATATATACTGGAGTATAAACAATGTGCTGAAAAAACTCACCTCCACTTATACATGAGTCAAGAAAAAAAAAACCAGTGTACTCACTGGTTTGCTAGGGATATGGTTAGTACAATTCTTTATGCTGTAATTTCAACTGTATTTGTACATGTCAGAATAGTAAAAATTGCTCTGGCCAATAATGCGACAAAATTTCCAGAAACGCCTGGCAGGGAAAAGGTTAATCTCACACTGAATGCTGAAACTATTCCTATCCCACTTTAGAATACACCTTAAGAACACATTTATTTTGGATCTTAACCCCTACGCACTCAAAAACCCTTCCGAAAAAGGATAATTTTTAATTAATGCCTTTAAAAAATGCTCTAAAAAGTGATAAAAAAAATGTTGTATTCTAAAATAATACCACTAAAAAGAACAAAAAAGAACAAAAAAAATAAGCCCTTAACCAGATTTGTCAGCAGAAAAATTAAAAAAGTGTATATGAAAATCATTTTTGCAAAATTACTTTTTATTCAGTAAAAATGGCATAAAAATAAAAAAATCTCTATAAATAAATCTGGTATGGTATATATGGTAGGATAATATGGTATGGTAAACATTTCCTCCACCAACAAAGAGTTAATAAAATCTCACCAATTAGCTATATATGCCCCAAAATTATGTAACAGAAAGGTCCACATTAAAAAAAAAAAGAAAAAGAATTATTTGACAATGCAAATCTGCTCCGGATCGTGCTCCTGCCATTCTATGCCCGGCCATGAGCCCATACAGCCAGATACCACCACATATGGGGTATCAGTGCACTCAGGAGAAATTGGGTATCAAACTTTGTGGAGCGTTTTTCATTTAATCCATTGCAAACGTTTAATTTCCCCACCCAAATGAATGCATTGTAGACCGCACCTCCATTTTGTTTTAACCCCTATAAAACACCTAAAGGGTAAACAAACTTCTTAAAAGTGCTTTTTCATATGCTGAGGGGTGTAGTTTCCATAATGGGGTAATTTACGAGTCTAACTATTATTTAGGCCTCTGACAGTCAATTAAAAGTTGAGCAGGTCCATCTAAATATGGGTTTTGGTGATTTTCCTAAAAATGTGAAAAATGGCACCTAAATTCTGAGCCTCTTAACATTGTAGTAAAATATGTGTAATCTTAAAAGAACCATGCCAACATAAAGCTGAGGTTTGGGAAATTAAAGTTATGAATTTATTTGGGTGCTTTGAGTATCTGCATCAAAAGTAGAGAATTTAGAACTTTGAAAATAAATAATTTTTCCAAATTCTTGCCAAAATTTTTTTTTTTTCCTTAACTAAACACAAAAGATATCATCCAAATTTTCAAACTAATTTGAAGTACAATGTGTCACGAGAAAACAATCTCAAAATCCCCTGAATATCTTCTAGTGTTCCAAAGCTATAAGCACTTATAGGGACACGGGGCAGATTTGAAAAATGCTTGAGGCCTAAATAGGCTGAGTCCCAAAGGGGTTAAAAAAAATACAGACAAGTATAATATATAAGAAACCATGCCACTGATAAAAATTAATATATAGTGCATTATCATCTAAATTAAAAATCTATAAGATTAACCAATCCATGAATAATAAGCAACGGGATAGGAGTATAGACTGTTTACAAAAAAAAAAAAAAAAAAAATCGAGGGGAGACAAATGCAGAGTGACAGTCAGAGAAAAAGACAGTGGGGCTTATTTACCAAGGCTCCCGCGGCCGCATTTCCGTAGGGTTTTCTGACGTTTTGGGGGATCGTGTCACTGGGACAGGCATGTAGAAGGGGATTGTGTTGCACGCAATCGGATTATCACGCATTGGCGTTGGCTTCTATGCGACAGAAATCGGGGGCGGGTCGCCGGACAATCCGACATGAGCAAGGAATTTAACATTTAAATTGTGTCGCAAGATCAAGCACATACAACGGGAAGAAGAAGGTGAAGCCCAACGGACCTGATCAGGGTACTGACACATGCAGGAAATCGGGGGCACGATCTTCTTGAATCGCGGCAGATGTGCATTCTGGGCGGACAATGCACTTTCGGGGATCGCGCAGGACAGGTAAGTAAATGTGCCCCATTCAGTCAGAAAGAGATGGATACAAATAAAATATTTTTTTGTTAACCCTTTCTATTTTGTAATAGCTAAGAGCAGTTATTTACCATATATACTTGTGTATAAGCAGAGTTTTTCAGCACAAAAAATGTGCTGAAAAAACTCCCCTCGGCTTATACACGAGGGGTGAACATCGGCACCCGCGCCAACGATCTGGACACCGGAGGGTGAGTATTAAGTTTTTTATTTTTTTTGGGAGGGCTGGCTGGCTGGCTGCTACATTGGGAGGGCTGGCTGGCTGGCTGGCTGCTACATTGGGAGGGCTGGCTGGCTGGCTGGCTGCTACATTGGGAGGGCTGGCTGGCTGGCTGCTACATTGGGAGGGCTGGCTGGCTGCTACATTGGGAGGGCTGGCTGGCTGGCTGGCTGCTACATTGGGAGGGCTGGCTGGCTGGCTGGCTGCTACATTGGGAGGGCTGGCTGGCTGGCTGGCTGCTACATTGGGAGGGCTGGCTGGCTGGCTGGCTGCTACATTGGGAGGGCTGGCTGGCTGGCTGGCTGCTACATTGGGAGGGCTGGCTGGCTGCTACATTGGGAGGGCTGGCTGGCTGCTACATTGGGAGGGCTGGCTGGCTGCTACATTGGGAGGGCTGGCTGGCTGCTACATTGGGAGGGCTGGCTGGCTGGCTGGCTGCTACATTGGGAGGGCTGGCTGGCTGGCTGGCTGCTACATTGGGAGGGCTGGCTGGCTGGCTGGCTGCTACATTGGGAGGGCTGGCTGGCTGGCTGCTACATTGGGAGGGCTGGCTGGCTGGCTGGCTGCTACATTGGGAGGGCTGGCTGGCTGGCTGGCTGCTACATTGGGAGGGCTGGCTGGCTGGCTGGCTGCTACATTGGGAGGGCTGGCTGGCTGCTACATTGGGAGGGCTGGCTGGCTGGCTGGCTGCTACATTGGGAGGGCTGGCTGGCTGGCTGGCTGCTACATTGGGAGGGCTGGCTGGCTGGCTGCTACATTGGGAGGGCTGGCTGGCTGCTACATTGGGAGGGCTGGCTGGCTGGCTGGCTGCTACATTGGGAGGGCTGGCTGGCTGGCTGGCTGCTACATTGGGAGGGCTGGCTGGCTGGCTGGCTGCTACATTGGGAGGGCTGGCTGGCTGCTACATTGGGAGGGCTGGCTGGCTGGCTGGCTGCTACATTGGGAGGGCTGGCTGGCTGGCTGGCTGCTACATTGGGAGGGCTGGCTGGCTGGCTGCTACATTGGGAGGGCTGGCTGGCTGCTACATTGGGAGGGCTGGCTGGCTGGCTGGCTGCTACATTGGGAGGGCTGGCTGGCTGGCTGGCTGCTACATTGGGAGGGCTGGCTGGCTGGCTGCTACATTGGGAGGGCTGGCTGGCTGGCTGCTACATTGGGAGGGCTGGCTGGCTGCTACATTGGGAGGGCTGGCTGGCTGGCTGGCTGCTACATTGGGAGGGCTGGCTGGCTGGCTGGCTGCTACATTGGGAGGGCTGGCTGGCTGGCTGGCTGCTACATTGGGAGGGCTGGCTGGCTGGCTGCTACATTGGGAGGGCTGGCTGGCTGCTACATTGGGAGGGCTGGCTGGCTGGCTGGCTGCTACATTGGGAGGGCTGGCTGGCTGGCTGGCTGCTACATTGGGAGGGCTGGCTGGCTGGCTGGCTGCTACATTGGGAGGGCTGGCTGGCTGCTACATTGGGAGGGCTGGCTGGCTGGCTGGCTGCTACATTGGGAGGGCTGGCTGGCTGGCTGGCTGCTACATTGGGAGGGCTGGCTGGCTGGCTGGCTGCTACATTGGGAGGGCTGGCTGGCTGGCTGGCTGCTACATTGGGAGGGCTGGCTGGCTGGCTGGCTGCTACATTGGGAGGGCTGGCTGGCTGGCTGGCTGCTACATTGGGAGGGCTGGCTGGCTGGCTGGCTGCTACATTGGGAGGGCTGGCTGGCTGGCTGGCTGCTACATTGGGAGGGCTGGCTGGCTGGCTGGCTGCTACATTGGGAGGGCTGGCTGGCTGGCTGGCTGCTACATTGGGAGGGCTGGCTGGCTGGCTGGCTGCTACATTGGGAGGGCTGGCTGGCTGGCTGGCTGCTACATTGGGAGGGCTGGCTGGCTGCTACATTGGGAGAGCTGGCTGGCTGGCTGGCTGCTACATTGGGAGGGCTGGCTGGCTGGCTGCTACATTGGGAGGGCTGGCTGGCTGGCTGCTACATTGGGAGGGCTGGCTGGCTGGCTGCTACATTGGGAGGGCTGGCTGGCTGGCTGCTACATTGGGAGGGCTGGCTGGCTGGCTGCTACATTGGGAGGGCTGGCTGGCTGGATGCTACATTGGGAGGGCTGGCTGGCTGGATGCTACATTGGGAGGGCTGGCTGGCTGGATGCTACATTGGGAGGGCTGGCTGGCTGGATGCTACATTGGGAGGGCTGGCTGGCTGGATGCTACATTGGGAGGGCTGGCTGGCTGGATGCTACATTGGGAGGGCTGGCTGGCTGGATGCTACATTGGGAGGGCTGGCTGGCTGGCTGCTACACTGGGAGGGCTGGCTGGCTGGCTGCTACACTGGGAGGGCTGGCTGGCTGGCTGGCTGCTACTTTGGGAGGGCTGGCTGGCTGGCTGCTACATTGGGAGGGCTGGCTGGCTGGCTGCTACATTGGGAGGGCTGGCTGGCTGGCTGCTACATTGGGAGGGCTGGCTGGCTGGCTGCTACATTGGGAGAGCTGGCTGGCTGGCTGCTACATTGGGAGGGCTGGCTGGCTGGCTGCTACATTGGGAGGGCTGGCTGGCTGGCTGCTACATTGGGAGGGCTGGCTGGCTGGCTGCTACATTGGGAGGGCTGGCTGGCTGGCTGCTACATTGGGAGGGCTGGCTGGCTGGATGCTACATTGGGAGGGCTGGCTGGCTGGATGCTACATTGGGAGGGCTGGCTGGCTGGATGCTACATTGGGAGGGCTGGCTGGCTGGATGCTACATTGGGAGGGCTGGCTGGCTGGATGCTACATTGGGAGGGCTGGCTGGCTGGATGCTACATTGGGAGGGCTGGCTGGCTGGATGCTACATTGGGAGGGCTGGCTGGCTGGATGCTACATTGGGAGGGCTGGCTGGCTGGATGCTACATTGGGAGGGCTGGCTGGCTGGATGCTACATTGGGAGGGCTGGCTGGCTGGATGCTACATTGGGAGGGCTGGCTGGCTGGATGCTACATTGGGAGGGCTGGCTGGCTGGATGCTACATTGGGAGGGCTGGCTGGCTGGATGCTACATTGGGAGGGCTGGCTGGCTGGATGCTACATTGGGAGGGCTGGCTGGCTGGATGCTACATTGGGAGGGCTGGCTGGCTGGATGCTACATTGGGAGGGCTGGCTGGCTGGATGCTACATTGGGAGGGCTGGCTGGCTGGATGCTACATTGGGAGGGCTGGCTGGCTGGATGCTACATTGGGAGGGCTGGCTGGCTGGATGCTACATTGGGAGGGCTGGCTGGCTGGATGCTACATTGGGAGGGCTGGCTGGCTGGATGCTACATTGGGAGGGCTGGCTGGCTGGATGCTACATTGGGAGGGCTGGCTGGCTGGATGCTACATTGGGGGGGCTGGCTGGCTGGATGCTACATTGGGGGGGCTGGCTGGCTGGATGCTACATTGGGGGGGCTGGCTGGCTGGATGCTACATTGGGGGGGCTGGCTGGCTGGATGCTACATTGGGGGGGCTGGCTGGCTGGATGCTACATTGGGGGGGCTGGCTGGATGCTCCATGGGGCTGGCTGGCTGGATGCTCCATGGGGCTGGCTGGCTGGATGCTCCATGGGGCTGGCTGGCTGGCTGTATACTACACCCTTGGCTTACTCTCGAGTCAATAGGTTTTCCCGGTTTTTGGGCCGGCTTATACTCGGGTATATACGGTACTAATTTGGGCAATGTGTGGTTAGCTACAGCTGGTAAGGGATATTTAACAGTCTGAAGTTTAGCACACCGACTCCACAACCCTAGTTCCAGACATTCCAAAAATTGTATATTAAGTGTATTAAAGGAGAACTACTATGAGGAAGCTACAATCAGAAGTAGATGTGATGGTAAATTCTTTGTGCCTGCTTCTGCCCTAATCTGCAATTTAATAATCCTGGTGCCTAACCTAACTTGTTAAAAACTTTATTTTAGCAATATGTAAATTAACAGCAGAGGCTATTGGGGCGAGTGCTAGCCCTAGCTTCCGTGCCCTGCCAGGCTAGTGCACGACCTAGCAGCCTCTACAGTTAATTTACATGTTACCAAAATAAAGTTTTGAACATAATAGGTTAGTTCTAGGATTATTAAATTAGAGATTAGGGCAGATGGAATCTACCATCAGATCTACTTCTCAAATCTTAAACTCCATGTGTCACTATTTGGCTTTCTGATGCAGATTTTTATTGGATATGTCCACTCTCAGAATATAGAGTATGTCACATCTATTCTGCAAGCAGAAGAAAAATACACCCTCCGTTTAATGGCAGAGAGGTTAGACAAGAATTTTCCTGACAGCATAGAAACAAACCCATTATTACAAAACAAAAAACAAAGGTTATTAGAAAACAAATCTCTAAAATTCATTATTAACCTGTCCATCCAGTACGCCCAAAAGAACATCCTCCATCCACTGGACTGGTTCCACAAAAAAAGAAGTGCACTTTGCAGGATCCAAATCCTTTAATGGCATTTTTTTATGAGCAAATGCTGCAGGTCCATCACCCAATGCATGATTCAGTACACTTCCTGCCCGAAACAAGGAACGCCTGCATGAACACAAAAGAGGATTATACAAACAGTTACCACACTAAGTTACAATATATACATAATATAACATAACTTGCAAAAACATATCAAGTGAGATATTTCACATCACTAATCCATTAACCCCTTAACGCTGAAGCCACTTTTCACCTTCCTTACACGGCCCATTTTTTAAAATCTGACATGTGTCTATTTACCTTAAGTGGTTATAACTTTAGAACGCTTTAACATATCCAGTTGATTTTTCGTGACACATTGTACTTCATGTTGGTTGAGAAATTTAAGCAATATGTTTAGTATTTATTTACAAAATAAATGGAAATTTGGGAAAAATTTGGAAAAAAACAATGTTAGAGGCATTTAAAGTGTATTTAAAGTCAATTGGACCGAAATTCAAAATTTTCTACTTTTTGGAAAGTTGGTCATAGCACTAAAATAACTTGATAACTAACATTTTCCATATGTCTGCTTTAACTTGGCATCATTTTTCTAACATATTTTCCTTTTTTTAGGATGCTAGGAGGCTTATAACTTTAGGTACATTTTTTCAGATTTTCACGAAATTCATCAAAACCTACTTTTGGAGGGTCAATTTAGTTAGAAGGGACTTTATAAGGCCTACATGACAGAAAACCACCACAAATGACACCATTTTAGAAACTACACCCCTCAAAATATTCAAAACAACCTTTGGGAATTTTGTTAACCCTATGAGCGTTTCATGAGGGTGAAAGATAAATGAAAGTAAAATTACAGAAATGTAATTTTATCTTACTATAGATTCATTGAACACTAAAATTTGCACCTTCACAATGGGTTAAAAAAGAAAATGTATTTTACAATGTTTAGGGCAATTCCTCCTGAGTATGCCAATACCCATTTTGTCACTGTTCCCTGCTGTACGGGCACAGGGGCGCACTTGGAATGGAAAGAGCGTTGTTTCGTTTTTGGAGGGCAAATATGGCTGAAAAAGTTTTCATGTGTCAGGATGCATTTAGAGAGCCCTAATGGTACCAAAACAGAGGAAAGCCCCAACAAGAGACACCATTTTGGAAAGTATACCCCTTGGAGAGTTTAGCAAGGTGTAATTTGTGTATTTGCCCCAACAGGTATTTGATTCAATTAGGCTCCAAAAAGGAAAAAAGGTGAACATTTTCTCAAAATTCACTTTTACCCCAAATTTTTGTAAGCCATAAGGGATAAAAGATGAAACCGCTCCCATAAATGTGTAAAACTATTTCTCCTAAGCACAGAACTGCACCACTTTTGCATATAAAGTGTTGTATGGGTCAACAGGCTCAGAAGGGAAAGAGGGGCTTTGGCCTTTTAGAAGCCAGATTTGACAATCATCCTTTACATGTGTCAGGATGCATTTGGAGAGCCCTAGTGGTACCAAAACAGAGGGGAACCCCAACAAGTGTCACCATTTTGGAAAGTGCACCCTTTGGAGAATTTAGCAAGGTGTAATATGTGTACTTTCCTCTACAGGTGTTTGCTTCAATTAGGTCCCTAAAAGGAAAAATATGAACATTTTCCCAAAAAAGTCCCTTTTACGGCTAATTTTTGTATCCCATAAGGTATTAAAGATAAAACAACCCCAAAAAATGTGTACTTGCATTTCTCCCAAGTATAAAATTGCCCCACACATGCAAATTAAATGTTGTATGGGAACGCAGTGAAGCTCAGAAGGGAAAGAGGGGCGTTGGCCTTTTAGAAGCCAAAATTGACATGTGTCAGGATGCATTTAGAGAGCCGTAGTGGTACCAAAACAGAGGGGAACCCCAACAGGTATCACCATTTTGGAAAGCACACCCCTTAGAGAATTTAGCAAGGTGTAATATGTGTATTTGTCCGTAAAGGTGTTTGATTTAATTAGGACTTAAATAGGAAAAAGGTGAAAACTTTCTTATAAAGGTCATTGTACCCCTAATTTTTTATAGCCACAAGGGATAAAAAAAAATGTAATAACCCCCCAAAATGTGTAAACCCATTTCTTTCGAGTGTAAAAGTACCCCACATGTTTATATAAAATGTTGTATGGGCGCACAGTAAAAGGAAAGGGGGATGTTTGCCTTTTATGAGCCAAATTTGACAGAAATGTTTGACATGCATTTGGAGAACCCTAGTGGTATAAAACAGACAAGAATCCGAAAAGTGACCCTAATTTTTGAACGCACACCCCTTAGAGAATTTTGCAATGTGTAATATATGTATTTGCCCCTACAGAAGAATGATCCAATTAGGCCCTAAACATTAAAAAGGTGAAAATTTTCCTATAAATGTCATTTTACCCCTAATTTTTGTAAGCCACAAGGGATAATATATTAAATAACCCCGAAAAAGGTGTAAAACTATTTCTCCCGAGTGTAGAAGTACCCCACATGTGCATATAAAATACTTTATGGGCGCACAGTATAGGAAAAGAGGGATGTTTGTCTTTTAGAAGCCAAATTTGACAGAAATCCTTCACATGTGTCAGGATACATTTGGAGAGTCGTAGTGGTACAAAACAGAGGAAAACTCGAAAAGTGACCCTAATTGTTGAATGTACACCCCTTGGGGAATTTAGCAAGGTGTAATATGTGGTGTAGTGTAATACACGTGGTGAAATGAGCATTTTGGACATATAGGTGGTTTCCAAATATGATGTGCAATGGAGTCCAAGATGGAAATTGCAATTATTTCTGGAAAGTTCAGTGGCCAGCGCATGCCGGGACCCGGCACCGGGAGGAAGATCGCGCGTCCCCGGGGCTGCGATCGGAGCTGCGCCCCCCCCCCCCCGGTAAGCGCCGCGCGGGGGGGGGGGGGTGTTCCAATTGACTTTAAATACACTTTAAATGCCTCTAACATGCCTTAGGGGTTAACACCCGCGATCGGAGAAATCTCCGAGGAGGGTGTCGGCTATAATATATAGCAGACACCCGCAGCTTCTGGCGCCGGCTCCGTTCAGGAGCCGGCACCAGAAGCTTGACGTAATAGTACTGCATTTTGCGGGAACGCACCTCCCGCCATGCAGTACTATTACGTGAAATGTCGGGAAGGGGTTAAAGGTGAACTATCCCCACATTTGCACATAAACAGTCAGTGACAGGTTCCTATAGAGCCCTATTAACTGACACTCTTCTTTTAGCTAAAAATTGTTTAGCTTGCATCCCCATAAATAACCTTTTATCTTATTTTACCAAGCATGCCTCCCCATGCCTTATGCCTCATTCCTGGTCACAGTTCATGTCATGTGACCAGAGTGACATCATCTCAGGTCCTTTAGCCTCCTAAAAATAGCAAACTGTACCCCATGAATGTATCTGACCAAAGCCTCCATGGCGGCTGCTGTTATTGCATGTAATCACATACATGGTATACAGTTTGCTTTTCTTAAAAGGCTAAAGGACCTGCAATGTCATCACTGGTCATGTCATGAATGTAACACAAGGCACCGTGTAAAAAAATTGACACAATGGGGCCTATTTACTAAGGGTCCTGCGGCCGCATTTTTGTCGGGTTTCCGGACTTTTCAAAAAAAAAAAAAAAAAATTGTGAACTTCTCTTGACAAAAGTTGCACGTTTAGGGATCTTGCACAGAGCACTCCCACCCTCTGCCCAGTGTGCAGTCCATGAGATTGTGCCACCATAAAGCGCGTTTACACGGGCTGCACAGGTTTGTGTTAAAGAGCCCTAAGTTTGTATTGTACACCACTTTCCTCAAGAGACATGCTGACACTTGATAAATCTGGCACATATTTTTGCACTGTTGTTTACGTTGTAATTCTAGAAAATTAGGTGGATGACAAATTTTGGTAATATAAAAACCTAACCTGCATTTTCTGCATCTGAATAAGATGTCCTTACTATGATTCAGAGAGTCAGGATCACAGGCAAATACATCACGTGGCACTTTCTTTAATTCTAAAAGCAGAGAATAGCTGCTGGTTAACGAGTACAATAAAACAAAAAGCATATTCAGCAAAAAGGGTCTTTTAAAGCTTACTTACAAGATAAAAAGAAACCTGTCCGACTGTGAAGGAAACTGACGTTTCCGACCCTTTAAAGCTCACTAAGCTATGCATTTATACACTCCCAGAACGCATAGTTTCTGAGAGGCACAGGAAGGGATTTAAAGTTTTCCACACAACTTCTGGATATGGCACAATAATAAATCACAACCCTGAATAGCTATAAGACCCTTTTCACTAGCCTCAGTGAAACCGATTCTTATCAAACAAAAGAAGCTCTCCTTTAACCCCTTAACGACTTGGCCTTTTTTAGTTTTTTCACTTCCATTTTTCACTCAGGACCTTCAAAAATCTATAACTTTTTTATTTTTCCACATAAAGAACTGCGTGATGGCTTATTTTCTGCGTAACAAATTGCACTTCATAGTGATGGTATTTAATATTCCATGGCGTGTACTGGGAAGCGGGAAAAAATTCCAAATGCAGTGAAAATGGTGAAAAAACACATTTGCGATGTTTTCTTATGGGCTCGGATTTTACAGCTTTCACTCTGCGTCCCAAATGATATGTCTACTTTGGGTCGGTACGATCACGTGGATACCAAATTTGTATAGGTTTTATAATGTTTTATACATTTAAAAAAATTAAAACCTCTGGTAAAAATGTTTTTTTGATTTTGCCATCTTCTGGCGCCAATAACTTTTTCATACTTTTGTGTAAGGAGCTGTGGGTAGTGGCATTTTTTTGCGAATTTTGATGGCGTTTTCATTGCTATAATATTTGGGACTGTGCGACCATTTGATCACTTTTTATAAATTTTTTTATATTTTTCAAAATGGCAAAAAACTGCCATTTTTGACACTATTTTCCGTTACGGGGTTTTTGATAGATCGGACATTTTCGGACGTGGTGATACCGAATGTATTTATGATTTTTACTGTTTATTTATATTTATATCAGTTCTAAGGAAAGGGGGGTGATTTAAATTTTTAGGTTTTTTTTATTACAATTCTTTTTTTTTTTAACTTTTACCATTTTACTATTTTTCAGACTCCCTAGGGTACTCTAACCCTAGGTAGTCTGATTCATCCTATCATATACTGACATACTAGGTTATGGCAGTATATGTGGATTTTACTCCCCATTCATTACAATGTGCAATTAGCACATTGTAATGAATGGGTTAAAACGAAGTAGCCTCGGGTATTCGGAACACCCGAGGCAACCATGGCGACGGATCGCCGCTCCCCATGACATCATCGGGGAGTGACGATCTGCGACAAGATGCCGGCGCCCATGCTCCGCCATCTTTTTGAAGCCACCGGCAGCATTGCCGGCGGCGATCGAGGTGAAAACACCGATCGCGGGTGTTACCAGTAAGCCTTTGCTGCAATATGCAGCAGAGACTTACCGGCTATGGAGAGGGCTCGGCCTATAACGGGATTATATAGGGTGAGGAACCAACCCAGTAGCATGTATATAAGCTTCACTCGGACGTGAGATTCGTGGATCGAGATAAAAGAGCATCACTGGTTAAGTTTTATATTTAATTGCCTTAAGGGCACACTAGACAAAACAATAAATACAATAGAGATACATACAGTTAGGCAGAGTACAAAATACAAAAGGCAGCACTACAAGTATCAGCAGTTCAGTAAGTTAGTTACCTTGTGTGTGGGCCTAATAGAACCTGTGTGTGGGCCTAATAGACACACCCCCTTTAGAAATCCAGCAGAATGTACCAGTACCAGAAGTAAAACGTAACATTTAATAATTACTGATAAAATAAGTTCACAGTGAACCACAATAGTATACGCATCAACCATCTAGTCAGCAAAAACACATCAGAAAGGGAGCTCGTTCAGACCTCCAATATGTCTCATCTGACACGGTCCCCAGTAATACCTCACCATGCCTTAGTGCATTCCTGTATAGCATATGACACAGTGCATCATCTCAAAACCACGGACCAACATTAATCCGGACAGTAAGGAATAATAGGGTGGATCTCACCAGTCTTCGATGCTCCGTTTCCTGGTCGAGCGGTACTGGTCCGGAGGTACCCCGTACAAAAGAATCCTACAATGACCAACAATGAAACTACTCAGGTCATTAACCTATCCCTGTTTGAACTAACTGATGTCCACATGAGCGTCCTTAAAAAAGGATTATCCTTTGTACCGTGTTCCAATTTTGAACTATTTGAAATGGTAAAGGACCTACATTTATTTGCTAGGAAACTCAAGTGGCACAAACATTTTGTTAAACAGGACAGAATAGTAAGCTCTGATTTAGGTGTTCCTGCTGACATTCTCCCAGACATTAGATTACTGACTAGTCTAGTAAATGAGAACAATCCAGCACACAGTGGTAGAGGCCCTTTTACAGACTAAGTTAAAAAGTACCCGACTCCCTCCCAGCTCTGATGTCTCACCAGTAGACGTGTTTCTAAATAGGGTCATACAGGATCTTAGGCAGTTGGAAAAACAGTATACCCCCTTTAATTTCAGTAAGGAAGAGATGCAGGCTCTCCAGGTTCTGGAAAAAGAACCTTCAATAACAATCAAGCCCTCTGATAAGGGCGGTAACACGGTAGTTATGAATACATCTAACTACAAAGAAATGTGTCTTGACCTGCTTAAGGATAGGGGAGCATATGAAATCCTTCTAAACAACCCGACTGAGATATACTTGAAAGAACTGGAATCTCTCCTATTACAAGCCAAATCTGAAGGCTTGATAGATGACTCAGAGTATAAATTTTTTGTTGCCCCAAAATCCGGTAGTTGCGACGTTCTATAGCCTTCCGAAGGTACATAAGGGGGCGTCTCCCCTGAAGGGACGTCCAATTGTATCAGGGGTAGGCAACATTACTCAAAACCTTGGGATCTACCTGGACAAAGTTTTGAGAGAATTTGTGGTAGCGCTTCCGTCCTATACTCGGGACACTTTAGATCTGTTGTCAAAATTGGAAGGCATCTCTCTTGAGAAAGAACATCTATTAGGAAGTATAGATGTTGAAGCGCTTTACTCTTCTATCCCTCATGAAATGGGTTTACGAGCAGTAGCCCATTTTCTCAAATCAAGGGGAACTCAACAAGAAAGACACAATTCATTCATCTTGAAAGCTCTAGAATTTTGTTTGACAAGGAACTTCTTTGTCTTTAATGGCAAATTCTACCACCAGCTCAGGGGCACCACAATGGGTTGGCCATGCGCGCCAACCTATGCGAATCTGCTCCTGGGCTGGTGGGAGGAAACCTGTGTTTTCTCAGACTCCAACTCACAGAGCACTCTAAACATCGATGCCTGGTATAGGTACATAGATGATGTCCTAGTAATCTGGCAGGGCTCACAAGCCACTTTTTCTACATTTGTACGGCAGCTTAATGATAACACCATAGGGCTGAGTTTTACCCACGAAAGTTCAGAAAAATGCCTCCTATTCTTGGATGTTTTGGTTTCTAAGAATAGTGAGGGCACCATACTCACCGAGGTTTATCGTAAAACAACCTCTACCAGCTCCCTTTTAAAGGTGGGAGAGTAGCCACCCATTTCCCCTGAGGCGTGGCATCCCCAAGGGGCAATACCTATGCCTCAGGAGGAATTGTTCCACCACAGAACTATTCCTCAAGCAAGCCAGGGATCTACGTCATAGATTTCTGGAAAGAGGCTATCCAGACAAAATTCTTAGAAAAGCTTTCCAGGATGCACTTAAGAATGACCGAAGTCACCTCTTATCAACAAAAAAACAGGTGATAAAGAAAGAGGAAAAAACCATTAGGTTAATCACCACGTTTAACAATGGGGCTGAGGCAGCAAAAAGGATTTTGCATAAGCATTGGGACATATTGATGATGGACCCAGATCTGAAAGATGCCATCAGCTCGCATCCAACAGTAACCTATAAAAAAGGACGTTCACTGAAGGACAGGCTTGTCCACAGTCATTTCAGGCAACATCAGGACCAGACTTGGCTGGGCAAAATGAATGTCACAGGTAATTTTGGGTGCAGTGGGTGTGTAGCCTGTCCCTATATGAAGAGATGCAAGTCCTTCACATCATCAGTCACTGGTAACTCCTACATGATTAAACAGTACATTAACTGTAAATCTGTAGGAGTAATCTATAGAGTAGTCTGTGAATGTAAAATGGAGTACGTGGGCAAAACAATCTGTGAGTTTAGGAGAAGAATTGGAGCACACCTAGGCGATATAGCTCATGGTAGGGACACGCCACTTGCCCGCCATGTGAACTTAGTCCATAATGGTGATGCCAGTAAGATCTGTTTCCATGGCATCCAAGTAATCAATAGACCGGAAAGGATGGGAAATTGGGACAAGCTAGTCCTACAGCAAGAAACGAAGTGGATATTTCTGCTGGACACGGTGGCCCCGAAAGGTCTAAATGAGATGCTAAATTTTGGTTGCTTCATATAATTCTACAGCAATTTTGAGTGGGGGTTTTCTTCTTCATGTACCCTCTTTGGGAAAGTCTCATTCTGTCTGTCCTTTTCATTTAAATGTCTAAATTACCTTGCCAGCTATAAACCAACTAGATTGCGCAAATCTGCGCACTTGGATACCTACATATCAAGCGATGATTATGTACAGCATAATACGCCTTTATTTAGTTAACATGCAACAATAACGCTAGCATACAGGATGATTGAAGTGTATCCATGGTGACTTTAAACAACACTTCCGTCCGCCTCTACCTGCATCCTAAAGCATCCCATTGGAGTGGAGGTGAGGGCGGAGTGTGGGCGTATCCGGTGTGGTTACGCCAAGGGCTTTTTGCCTTCTCATGCCAAATCCGCCCATACTTGACTCCTCCCACTCAATGACGAAACAATGTCTGAGTGGAGGAGTAGCGAGGGGGTGTGGAGCATATTGAGCTTGCTCGGAAGCAACTCCTCCCACTCTATGATGAAATACTTTGAGGAGGGAGGAGGAGGGAGGAGGTGTGTCATAGCTCCTCCGGCTATAGCTCTTCCCACTCTGTGCCGTCATAGCTCCTCCCATTATGTGATACAGGGAAGTGATGTCATAGCTCCTCCCACTATGTGACATCATAGCTCCTCCCATTTTGTGGCAGATGGAAGTTACACCATAGCTCCTCCCACTTCGTGCCATCATAGCTCCTCCCACTCATTGATGGAGGGAAGTCCTCAGCCTATCAGCTTTCTGACTGCGCATGGGGGAGGGCAGCATCAACTTTAAAAGTGTGAGAGCACCAGATTGTGGCGCCCATGCCACTACATCTAGCCACCATACTAGTATAACTTGTATTATACGGGCCACTGCTCGTTTTTGATTCATTTTAACCCTTTGATGTGGAGCTTTTGCAGCCATACTTAGCATCAAGACTGCATAGCCCACTACATTACTTTATTCCCGTGATGAGTGCGTCACACGACGTACGAAACGCGTAGGGATTACATATTAGGGACTACATATTAGGGACTAACAGGGTCTGAAAGGGACAGTACTGGGACCGTCCTTGTCAGGGCGGGAGCAATATTGCGGGGTCAGGATACAAAGCGATTGTAGGGCTTAATAGGTCCTGTACCTCCGGACCAGTACTGCTCGACCAGGAGACGGAGCATCGAAGACTGGTGAGATCCACCCTATCATTCCTTACTGTCCGGATTAATGTTGGTCCGTGGTTTTGAGATGATGCACCGTGTCATATGCTATACAGGAAAGCACTAAGGCATGGTGAGGTATTACTGGGGACCGTGTCAGACGAGACATATTGGAGGTCTGAACGAGCTCCCTTTCTGATGTGTTTTTGCTGACTAGATGGTTGATGCGTATACTATTGTGGTGTGAACTTATTTTATCAGTAATTATTAAAAGTTACTTTTACTTATGGTACTGGTACATTCTGCTGGATTTCTTATCGATTTATGGATGTATTTTTCTTGACTTGAAAAGTGAGTTAGCCAACTAGGCAACCTTTTTCTGTCTTGTTCGGATTTAGAACACACCCCCTTTAGGAAGCAACGGCGAAACGTACGTCAGGGTGCTGTGGTGGTGGACTGGGGCTTATTTACTGAAAGCAAGGTATTCAGGCTCTTGTGGTACTACTGGGTTAGACATTATAATTGCATACTTTGCACAGCCCTATCCTGTATTTACTTATTTATATGGTTACATGCATATATGATTGGATACTTGGTACTGTATACTATGGATTGACCACCACCATGCTGTTTGTTCTTGTGGATTTTAACGTGTGTGTTTTTAATGTCCATTTTGATCTCCCTTATGTGTATTAATAAAGATGTATATTATATTTACTTACTATATGGTTTTAGGAGTACGGTTTTTGGTCCTGTATACTTTTGTTGGCATTTATTGTTTGATCAGTATAGGGATTGGTTACAAGAGTAGTGGGTACGGCTATTGGTATTCACTAATAGAACCTGATAATCCACACCTTAAAATCTTCTTCTACACTTGATGGTATAATGGGTTCCAAGACACAGACAAACAGCATCAGGGCTTTCATATTTATATCAGGTGCAGATACACCTCTGTCTACCGCCAGGAGGGGTCATGGGTCCCTCCTACCTGGTATTACGTCCAGAACCCTGGAGAAGTCATAGCTTCTCAAGGGGAAGTCGTAGGGTCATGCTTCTCGTATCATTGGATTTGGGTAAATCCCTGGGCTGTAGTATTCATACCAAACCTAACCCATTTTCTGTTGTCCTATCCAGAGATATTTATATCTCTGGAACCAGGGGTGCAAGAGCCTAGATAGATATTACGGGAACACAGGTTCCAAAAATGTATTCGCCCTTGGGCCGAGATGAACCATAACTGTCCCTAATCAACGTATTGGTTTAAGAGTTTTAGGATTCTTTGTCTACGGTTTGAAAATTGGAGGGAAGCCTCAAAGTTGCCGCGACTGGGGAAATTCTTTGAAGCATGGTCCCCTACCGAGCCAGAGTTCCTCTGCAGCCTCTGAAGTGTTAGATAACACTTTAGCTAGCTAAAATGTTATCTAATTGGGATGAAGTTAGAGGGAGGTGGAGGATTTTGGTAGTATAAGGCCCGTCCCCTTGGAAAGATTTATCACACCGACTACTTACCTGGCACACATTCACTTAGAGTAAAAGTCACATATGGAAGATTTTCACAATTTCACAGAAAAATAAACAAAAAGTCTACTACATCGACAATGGTGACCATTACATCCCTATAGACAGAATTTGCAGCTAAATCTTTAAAGCATCTTATAAAAGTTAACCCCAGAAGACCCCAAACCACAAATGGGTCCTTCCAAAAATAAATTTCACAGTTTATCAATAGTACATAAAGTAGGTCCTACTTATTTTTACATGCATACATCCCCAAATAATGGTTTTGCTGTACTATTAAACATTATATATATATATATATATATATATATATATATATATATATATATATATATATATATATATATAAATATAAATAAAAAAAGCTGCCTTCACCTACCATTTACAGTCATGCCAGCCTTTATTAAATTTTATTTCAAAAGCTGTTTTTTTTAATACATAAAGATCTCCGTTTTAGAAGGATGTATTTTAGATTTAAAGGAAACCTATCATCAGAAAAGTACCCATCAGGTAAATCTGATGGTAGGTTGCTAACAACTTGCTTAATTCCCATAAAATTTTTACCTAATCCTAAAATACTTCCTAAAAAAAAACATTTTATCTAACTAATATGATAATTATTGGCAGATGCTACTGGTCCGATGAGTAGCCTCTCTGGGGAGCGGGAGCAAAGGCTACTCCATACCCATACAATTTTCTATTGGGAAAAATAGGGGGAAGCAAATAGGGAATACAAGTGACTAAAATTTAACTTTCATTGTATTCAAATAAAATCATACACACTAACATGCATATACAGGTGGTCCCCTAAATACAGACTACCCGTAGTTACAGAAGGACCTCTCTGCCCACTGTGACCTCTGGTGAAGCTCTCCCATGCAGTCCCATGCAGCAATGATCAGCTTCAAGGTATATGTAATGAAATTTTATTGATAATCCTTGGTCCCAATACAAAAAAATTTAAAAATCCAATTGTCAATGGGACAAAAAAATATTTTTGTCTGGATCTACCATTATAAAATATACGGTTCCGATATACATACAAATTCAACTTAAGTACAAACCCAAGAACCCTATCTTGTACGTAACCCCAGGACAGCCTGTAAAATTTCTCAACTAGGGAAAGCTGAGGAATACCAACAACCTTAAATAAATGGGCACTGTGGGACTTGTCACTATTATCTTGTGCACTGTCCCTAATTCTGGGACTATAAAGAGATAGTACTTTATTGTACTAGTGAGGACAAAGTAGCAAGAGGAGTTACATTATACTTTATTGTCAATGTCATAACACGTTGCTAGTATAATCCATTTTACTGTCTTCAATTTTACTGAAACTTGACTTAGAATTCAAATAGGAAGTGATTGGTGTCAAACAATGCTCCTTTCATATTGGTCAAATACTTACTCTTTGTAAGTTAAAATGTTAGCATTTTATATTGTTTTATCATGACTATGATTAAGAGCGGTTAGCTCGAAACGCGTCAGTCCTGTTTTATGCATGTGGATTTTAAAGCTCCAATAAAGAATTACCATGCAAAGAAGCGGAAGTGCCGGAGGATTTTTCAAATTTGTATCAGGGGCAAAAGGGGTTGAAATTAATTTCACAGCTAGCGTGTTTCCCCGAAAGTAAGACAGTGTCTTACATTCTTTTTACCCTCAAAAGTCCCACTATGTCTTACTTTTGGGGTATGTCTTATATTGGGAAAAAAAATGTCGATTTTTGTTTTAACCATAAAATTAACATTTATTAACAACCTGAACAGTATGGTACTTACCACAAAACAGTTTTATAAAAGCAAGTGCCAAGAATTATACAGTGGGGGGAGGGGGGGGGTTATACAATGTGAGTAGGGGCATTATACAGTGCAGGGGGTGGTTATACAGTGTGAGGTGGCATTATACAGTGTGGGTGGGTTATTTGTAGTTGGGGCATTATACAGTGCAGGGGGGGGGGGAGGGGTTTAAACACAAACCATGGAACTGTGCAAGCAAACACACTGACACACACTACATTCATACATTATACATGTGAATAAACATGAACACATCATTCACATATAGATCAGACATCACACCTACATACACATTACACATAAACATACATACTTTTCAGTGTTTCTGATGGGCACTGACTGCAGGGCTAAGTAAAGGCTGGTGCACAGGAGGGGGAGGAGCTGTTTCAATAACACAGAGGCGGCACAGAGCAGGAAGCTGCTGCAGAGTGCACAGTAAGCAGCCCTGTCTCCTCTGCCATGTGATTGGAGGCTGTACGGAGACCTGAGTGAAGTTGGCCCCCCCACCTTGTTCAAATCAAACAAAATTGGTGTCAAACCTTTGTGCTACGTTTGTGCAGCAAAAATTTTCGTTTGTGCCGCTATAATTTTTAAGATATTAATGAGAGTTTCCAGAGGTCATCAGAGGTCAACCAGCCCCCCCACATTGTCCAAACCAAACAAAACTGGTGCCTAACAATTCTGCTACGTTTGTGCTGGTTTGTGCTGCTTTTGTTTTGAATATATGAACAAAAAATGAAAGGTCAAAAGTTCAAACAGCACCCCCCCCCCCCACATTAACCAAATCGAACAAAACTGGCGTCAAACGTTAGTGCTCCGTTTGTGCTGCTATCATTTTTAATATAGTCATACTTTTTTCCAGAGGTCATCAGAGTTCATTTCTTCCAAAGTACAATGTGTTTGCTAGCTCCCCCTGGTAATCAAGCTAGGGAAGTTTATGAATAGACAAGGAAAATCCCGGCACTTCGAGGTAGGTGAAAATCAAATATTCTTCTTTTATTTAACAAGACATCATAAATCAAGTATAACACGCAAGGAAAGCGCGTTTTTTCAGCTCCACCAGAGCCTTCATCAGCTGGCGTCTTCCTGAACAGTGGTGTTTCTCTTAAGCAGATGAGCGTCCAATGAATGCACTGCTACTGGAACACATCATCATTCTGCTGCGTCATCAATCATGTGATCACATCACGTGATCTAACATTAATCATGTGACCGACCATGTGATCATGTCACGTGATCAGTTTAAATGAAAAACAAACACTAGCGGATGCTATCGTCTTGCAGGGAGATGCAATCGGACAAAACATAAGGTATGTACATAATAATGGAACATTCATGTAAACATAATAACCATTTTGGACATTATTGTTTTTCAGCATAGTTTAAATCATGTTTTATATTCAAAAAACAATTTAAATACCAAATTCTCAAAATCGCTACATTGTAACATCTATTGTTAGGAGAATTAGTGACGTTGATCTCCTATCTGGAGACAAAATAAATTTTTCACAGATGTTAGTATAAGGAAAAAAAGGGGTTAGTATTAAGAATAGAAAAATAATGGGTTTTGTTCTATACCATGTCTTCTCTCCCATTATTTGGTGACATCTCCCCCCCGTCTAGGTGGATCTCCCCGCCAGCGTATAGGAGACCGCATCGGTCAACATAAATCGACCATTAGGAGAGAAAATCTCCTATTACCAATACCTTCACATTTTAAAAACATACAACCATTTAAAAATACAACCATTCATTACCACAATTGAAATTTTAAGTTATCGAATTAAATCCACCTAGACGGGGGGGGGAGATGTCAACAAATTATTACTAGGAAAAGAAGCCTTTTGGATATATGAACTGAAAACATTGGAACCGCATGGTTTAAATAGGGACTATGAAGTTGGCCAACTCTAGTCTGACCCTTTCATTATCTTTTTACAGACACAGAACCCATGAGTACACCTGATAATGGGAGAGAAGACATGGTATAGAACAAAACCCATTATTTTTCTATTCTTAATACTAACCCCTTTTTTTCCTTATACTAACATCTGTGAAAAATGTATTTTGTCTCCAGATAGGAGATCAACGTCACTAATTCTACTAACAATAGATGTTACAATGTAGCGATTTTGGTATTTAAATTGTTTTTTGAATATAAAACATGATTTAAACTATGATGAAAAACACTAATGTCCAAAATGGTTATTATATTTACATGAATGTTCCATTATTATGTACATACCTTATGTTTTGTCCGATTGCATCTCCCTGCAAGACGATAGCATCCGCTAGTGTTTGTTTTTCATTTAAACGGATCATGTGACATGATCACATGGTCTGTCACATGGTTAATGTTAGATCACGTGATGTGATCACATGATTGATGACGCAGCAGAATGATGATGTGTTCCAGTAGCAGTGCATTCATTGGACGCTCATCTGCTTAAAAAACACCACTGTTCAGGAAGACGCCAGCTGATGAAGGCTCAGGTGGAGCCGAAAAAACGCGCTTTCCTTGCGTGTTATACTTGATTTATGATGTCTTGTTAAATAAAAGAAGAATATTTGATTTTCACCTACCTCGAAGTGCCGAGATTTTCCTTGTCTATTTATAAGCACCATTTGTCCACGAGCAGGAGGCGCAGGTGACTGAGTGCCGAACCATCACAACTAAACATACTTCAAACTAGGGAAGTGTCATAAAGTTTGTTTTTTTACCAGTTCATCCTAAACACCTTAAACACCTGAACATACCTTAAAAATGATAGCGGCACAAACGAAAATTTTTGCTGCACAAACGTAGCACTAACGTTTGACACCAGTTTTGTTTGATTCGGTTAATGTGGGGGGGGCTGTTTGAACTTTTGAACTTTAATTTTTTGTACATTTATTCAAAACAAAAGCAGCACAAACAAAAATTTAAGCAGCACAAACGTAGCAGAATTGTTCGGCACCAGTTTGGTTTGGTTTGGGCAAGGTGGGGGGGGGGGTGGTTGACCTCTGATGACCTCTGGAAACTCTCATTAATATCTTAAAAATGACAGCGGCTTCTATCGGGCCGGGAGCTACAGCATTGATATGAAGAGGCTGCATCTCCTGGCTCCATCTGCTCTAACTAAGTCTTACTTTCTTACATTAGCCGACCCCCCTAAAACACCCACTATGTCTTACTATCGGGGGTGTCTTACTATTGGGGAAAAACGTATACACAGAGGGAATCTTTAAATCCTTTGATGTACTGGTTAAAGAATTTACCTGGGTGTTGGAGATATCTTTAAATATATAAAATTGAGATTGATTTGTAGGAGTCTGAGTATTAATTGTTTGGGAAGTCAGGGAAATATTTGTTTTATGGGCGATTTGAGTAAATGGACTTTGTCTAGTACATATGACACAATAATACATAAAATCACTCAAAATTGTGAATTAGATTACTCACCGGTAATTCTATTTCCGTTAGTCCACCATGACTGCCCAACCTGGAGGATGCCCCTTGACCTCTGCAGGGACAGGAAGAAGAGAGGTTAAATGCTCCCCCCCGCATCCTCCCGCCAGTGATTACAAAATAACCATGCTGAGGAAGATACAATCAGATTTATTAGTATGTTTGCTCCACATACAAAAACTCATCTGAAAGCAATAATAAAGAAATAAGAATTTCCAACTGGGAGGGAAAATATATAGGCCGTCATGGTGGACTAACGAAAATAGAATTACCGGTGAGTAATCTAATTCACAATTTCCGCTTCGTCCCCCATGACGGCCCAACCTGGAGACTTACAAAATTAGTAAGCTTTTAGGGAGGGATTACAGCCTGTAACACCTTGCGCCCAAATGACAGATCTTTTGATAAGTGCAAGTCCAGTCTATAATGCTTAGAGAACGTAGTAGATGACGACCAAGTTGCAGCCCTGCAAATCTGATCCAGTGACGCTCCTCTTCTTTCCGCCCAGGATGTGGACATAACCCTGGTCGAGTGAGCTCGGATTCCTGATGGTATCGGTATTTTCTGTAGGTCGTAGCATGAAGCAATCGCCAGTCTCAGCCATCTTGCGATAGTCGCCCTCGACGCCTTCCTCCCCTTGTTTTTCCCCTGAAATTGGATGAAAAGATTAGAGTCAATACGCCAGGCCTCAGTGATCTGTAAGTATTTTAGGACAGAACGTCTTACATCCAAAGAATTCCATTCTCGTTCTCTTGCTGAAGAAGGGTTCTCGCAGAAGGAGGGCAGGATAATCTCCTGATTCCTGTGGAAGTCAGAAACCACCTTGGGAACAAAATTTGGATCCAACATCAATACAATTCTATCATCTAGAATTTTCATGTAGGGTTCCCTAATCGATATAGCCTGAAGTTCACCTAACCTTCTAGCAGAAGTGATGGCTATCAGGAAAACCGTCTTAAGTATTAAGTTCTTTATACTGGAGGAATCAATAGGTTCGAATGGTTCCTTCATTAAGGCATTCAAGACTAGAGTTAAGTCCCATGCTGATGACTTTTTAACAGTCTGGGGCTTTAACCTAGAAGTTGCTTTAATAAAACCTCTTGACCCACCTGTGTTCGATGAGGGGCTGGTCGAAGAAAGCACTAAGCGCCGACACCTGGACCTTCAGGGTGCTGGTAGACAATCCCAACTCCAAACCCCTTTGAAGAAATTCGAGCACCTGCAAGATATTAAGGTTAGCTTGGGAAGGTGGACTGTCCTTACAGAAGGAACAGAACCTCTTCCATATTTTATGGTAGATGGCAAAAGTGACTGGTTTCCTACTTGCCTTCAGGGTCTTGATGACTTCAGACGAGAGTCCCTGAGAACTTAGGAAGCTGGATTCAGGATCCAGGCAGACAACTGCAATTTTCCCGGATTTGGATGATGGATTGGACCCCGATGTAGTAGGTCCTCGGACAGTGGAAGAATGACTGGATCCTGTGGCGACATTCTTTTCAAGAGTGGATACCAGCTTTTCTTCGGCCAGTTTAGGCAGATGAAAATGGCTCTGGTGCTTTCCTGGAATATCTTTCTCAGGACCCTGGCGATCAGGGGAATTGGGGGGGGGGGGAGGCGTAGGCTAGTGGAATGTCCCAGGAGTGAGAGAAGGCGTTCAGCTGTTCCCTGTTCTCCCCTTTTTCCAGAGAAAAATAACGCGGGAATTTGGTATTCTCCCTTGTTGCGAACAAGTCCACTAGAGGATAGCCCCACAAAGATGTTAGCTCCTGGAAGATCTCCTCCTTGAGACTCCACTCGTTTGGTAGGATCTTTCTTCTGCTTAGAAAGTCTGCCCTTGAGTTCTCCGTGCCCTCCAGCCCCTCTGGCTTGCATCTGTTTGGATTGGAATGTAAGGGCTATTTGACCAAAATATTCCCTTCCTCAGATTTCCATCTTCCAACCACCATAACAGGTCTTTCTTGACGGCAGGTGGAATCGGGATTTTCCTGTCCAGATCCTCCTGTCTTCTGTTCCAGGATCTTAAGATCCATCCCTGGAGTGTTCTGGAATGGGCCTGGCACCAGGCTACCGAGGAGATGCAGGCTGTTAGAGAGCCCAGGATGTTCATTGCCTCTCTGATGGAGATCACTGATTTTTTTCCTGAACCTGGTTATCAGATCCTTGATGTGGTCTCCCTTGTCCTGTGGAAGGAACGACATTTGGTAAACTGAGTTCAAGTTTACTCCCAGGAATTTCCTCACAGTAGCTGGAGAAAGTTCTGATTTCTGATAATTTACTATCCATCCCAGTTTTTCTAAGGTTTTTAGGGTGAGATCTCTTGAAAAGAGTAAGGTCTCTCTGTCTTGGCCAATAATAAGCAGGTCGTCTAGGTACGGGATGATCAGTACGTCCTGTAGTCTGAGAGACGCCACCACCTCTGCCATCACCTTTGTAAAGGTTCTTGGTGCAGATGATATTCCAAAAAGGAAGCGCACAAAATTGAAAGTGTAGTGTAGAACCCTCTGGAGATAGGACAGAAAACCTTAGAAATCTCTGTGAGAAAGGGTGTATAGGGATGTGATGGTATGCATCTTTTAAGTCTATAGTGCACATTAATGCATCTCGGTGAATAATGTGTGTGGCTGATCTTACCGACTCCATCCTGAATTTTCGGTAGACGATAAATTCGTTGAGACCTCTCAGGTTGATGATTAGCCGGTTTGTGCCATTCGGTTTCTTTACCAAAAAAAGAGAAGAGTAAAAACCAGATTTCTCTTGATCTTGTGGGACAGGTATAATCACTCCAGAAGACAAAAGGGAGGCTACTTTTTGCCATATTAAGTTGTGGGATGTAAGTGACATAGATGACGAAGGTGGCATGTATTTTGTAGGGGGAAGCTTGAAGAATTCGATATTGTAACCGTGCAGTAATATATCTAAGACCCAGGGATTTAAAGTGATCTTTGTCCATTCTCCTCTGAACCTTAGCAATCTTCCCCCTACTATGGCATCATTGTTTTTTGTTTCTATTAGGGTCTGTTGGGGTGGAGAACAGAAACCCTCTCCCTTTACCTCCTTTCGGGTAGCTCCAGCGTCCCCTTTTTCCTTTATCCTTGTAGGAATCCTTTTTAAAGTCCCGAAAGGGCTGCTTCTTGGGTATCGATCTCTCAGGAAAGCCCTTCTTCTTATCTGATGCTCTCTCGAGTATAGCATCCAATTCTGGCCCAAACACGAATTCCCCTGAGAAGGGGAGGCTACACAACTTTGCTTTGGATCGGATATCACCGTTCCACTGTTTCAGCCACAGTGCCCGTCGAGTAGAATTAGTGAGTGCCCCCTCCTTGGAAGCAAAACGGATTCCCTCGGCCATGGAATCTGCAAGGAAGGCTGTTGCTGATTTTAGCAAAGGAAAGTTTTCCAAGATTGTTGACCTTGGAGTTCCCTCCTTGATGTGGGATTCCAGTTCATTTAGCCAGTACAACAAGTTCCTCGCCACTGAAGTAGAAGCTAAATTAGTCTTCAGATTGAGCATGGATGTCTCCCAGGCCTTCCTTAACAGAGAGTCAGACTTCCTATCCATCGGGTCCTTTAATTGTGCCGCGTCCTCAAATGGAAGATCAGTCTTCTTTACTATCTTTGTGACTTGCACGTCCATTTTTGGACAAGTGTCCCACACCTTGGACTCCTGTGGCTCAAATACAAGTCTCTTCTTAAAGCTTTTGGACACAATGACTCTCTTTTCTGGCTCTCGCCATTCCTCTGAAACCAGCTCCTTTAAGGTGTCATTCAGAGGGAACACCCTCTGACGTTTTGCCTTTAATCCCCCAAATAATTCTTCCTCCTTAGACCTGGGAGGGAGAATCTCCTCGATTTCCAGGGTCTGCCTTATTGCCTTTAGGAGACCATCAAGTTCCTCAAACTGAAACAGATGACGGGTATCTTCTGGTTTTTTGTGAGTCCGTAGGGTCATCATCTTCCACATATGAGCATGAGGGAGCTTCAGAGTCATCCCCCTCCTCAGATATAGAAGAATCCGTCTCCACTCTAGGTTTCTTATTCGGTGGGGGCCTGGACGTAGCAGCGGCCACTGAAGAACTTATTTTCTCCTCAATAAACCCCTTTAATTCATCTAAGGAGGACGTTTTTTTCCTCTCTCATAAAATTGTCGATGCATGACTTGCAAATCGGCTTTTTGTATGAGTCGGACATAGAGTGAGCACACATGTTACACTTCCTAAGTCGACTTTTCTCGGGTTTTTCAGACCTGCTTGTCTTATCCCCTTTATCCTCCTTGACTTTCCCTTTAGACCCTTGGTCTTTCTCCTGAAAAGGCAAGCGGAGGATAATAAATGACCCGCTAT
Source organism: Engystomops pustulosus (assembly GCF_040894005.1). Classification (NCBI taxonomy): domain Eukaryota; kingdom Metazoa; phylum Chordata; class Amphibia; order Anura; family Leptodactylidae; genus Engystomops; species Engystomops pustulosus. The sequence continues at coordinate 44,522,926 of NC_092420.1, forward strand.
CTTTACACACAGTAAAAAGCCCAAACCTGCACAAATGACCCCACTTACAGAAACCGGAGGATGCAGGAAGGTTGGGTCTGTCTCGTCAGCCATCATAAAGCCGGGGAAGCACACAGGAAAGTTTTCAGAAAACACACAACACGGGTGCACAGCACCGCAGCGTCACACACAGATCTTAGACCTGAGATCAGCGTGACTAACCCGCTCCAGGTGTCTTAAATACCTTAATGGGGAGCCCATCCCCCTGTAGAGGCCACCACGCCGTGCTCCCGTTCCCAATGATGCATTGCGGTCCTGTGAACCGCTACTTCCGGTCGCGACCGGAAGTCGTCATCGGACCTCGAGGACGCCGGGAAATGTAGTTTCTTCGGCCGCTGCGCGCTCACACTAGGATCGCGGAGCGGCGGCCAGGGTAAACGGACCGGAATGGCAGCGAAAGGGAAGGCGCGAAGCCAACCGAACGCCCCAGTCCGCCGGGATTTAGCCAGCCAGGACTACCCGTTAGTTTCCTATGGAAGCTTCGCCCCCTCCCCCCCCCCCTGGAGGAGAGAGTGCACCTCTCTTGTCCTGCCTCAGCAGGGACAGGAAGAACACTGGTGGGAGGATGCGGGGGGGAGCATTTAACCTCTCTTCTTCCTGTCCCTGCAGAGGTCAAGGGGCATCCTCCAGGTTGGGCCGTCATGGGGGACGAAGCGGAAAGGTACAGTTTAAATGTGTCCAAACATAGAATGAGGATTTTGGGCAGCACAAGGATGGAGAGGAAGTTTGGAAGTATGTGATGCAAACTCCAGCTTTTGTATCCAATAATGGATCCCACAGAATTTCATATTTTTTGTAATACACAGATTACATAGGACACCAGATTGGATGTTTAGCATAGGATATAGGAAAGATGATAAATGCTTAAAACGTAAATTAGAAAAAGCTCACTGGGCTCAAATGCTCTGGAGGTGCCCGCCCCCTGGAACGTCATCTGTTGCTATGGCAGCCTAGAGTCTCATTGGAGACTCGTAGGCTTGCCAGTTGCAATTATTTTTAATAGCCACCAGAGGGCAGGCTATTAAAAATCATTGTAAAATAGCTATATCCTGCAATACAGTAGTAGTGCAGTATATAGTATTAGCAATCGGACCCTGCAGGGTTAAATTACCCTGGAGGATCTAAAATAATGGTAAAGAAAAATTTTAAAAATTTTTAAAAAATATGAAAGCGAGAATTAGACTCACCGGTAATTCGTTTTCCATCTAGTCCACCAAGACGGCCCACCTGGAGGATTACCCCTTGACCTCTGCAGGGACAGGAAGAAGAGAGGTTAAATGTCCCTCCCCCTGCATCCCTCGCCAGTGTTCTACCAAATAATTACACCAAGGAAGGATGCAAGAGGTTTTATTAGCATGTTACTCCACATACAATAAAAAAACCATATAATAACATTTGTAAGGGTTGGGGAAAAATTCCAGGCCGTCATGGTGGACTAGATGGAAAACGAATTACCGGTGGGTCTAATTCTCGCTTTCCATGATGTCCCCCATGACAGCCCACCTGGAGATGTACCAGATAACAAAAAGGAATTTTTTTAGGGAGGGACTACTGTTTGTAGAACTTTTCTACCGAATGATAAGTCCTTGGCAGAATGTAAGTCCAGTCTGTAGTGTTTCGCAAAGGTGGTGGAACTGGACCAGGTTGCGGCTTTACAGATTTGGTCCAGGGAAGCTCCTGCTCGCTCTGCCCAAGAAGTGGCTACTGCCCTGGTAGAATGGGCCTTAAGGTTCGTAGGAGCTTCTAAGTTCTGGATAGAATAACAGTCCCTGATAGTCTGTCTATTCCAGCGGGCGATGGTGATCTTTGACGCTTTTCTCCCTCTGTTCTTGCCCTGGAACTGAAGAAACAAGTTTGAGTCTTTCCGCCAGTTATTAGTTATTTCGAGATAGTGTAGCACTATTCTTCTCACATCTAAGGTATGCCATTTAGCTTCTCCCGAAGTTTTTGGTTTTTGGCAAAAGGAGGGGAGAATAATTTCCTGGTTACAATGGAAATCTGTTGTTACTTTGGGCAGGAAATTTGGATCAAGCATCAAGGATATTTTATCGTCCGTAATTTTTAGGTAAGGTTCATTAATGGAGAGTGCTTGAATTTCTCCTAACCTTCTGGCTGTTGTTATGGCAACAAGAAAGGCAGTTTTAAGGTGATGTTTTTAATGCTTGCGTCCTCTAGAGGCTCGAAAGGGCCCTGTATAAGGCCATTCAGGACTATTGATAAATCCCAGGGAGGGGTCCTGACAGGACATTTAGGACTTAGTCTAGTGGATGCTCTAAGAAACCGTCTTACCCACCTATGGTCAGCCAGAGAGACGTCGAAGAAGACGCTGAGGGCTGAGACTTGGACCTTTAGTGTGCTGGTCTTTAGGCCTTTGGTCAACCCGGCTTGAAGAAACTCCAATATCTGCTGTATGTTAGGGGAAGACAGATTAGGAATTTCAGGATGGCAAAAGGATACAAATCTTTTCCAGATTTTATGGTAGATTGCTGAAGTAACTGGCTTCCTACTTGCCTGTAATGTTGCAATGACTTCTTCTGAGAGACCCTTAGCCTTCAGCATCTGTTTCTCAGGATCCAGGCTGATAGATGGAGTGATTCTGGATTGGGATGATGAACAGACCCCTGATATAGGAGATCCTTCCTTTGAGGGAGAATAACTGGTTCTTCCAATGCCAAATTCTTCAGTGCTGGGAACCAGCTTCTTTTTGGCCAGAAGGGGACTATCAAGATAATCTTGAGGTCTTCTTGTCTTATTTTTTGCACCGTCCTTGAGATCAGAGGAAGTGGAGGGAAGGCATAGGCTAGTCTTGAGTGCCAACTGTGGCAGAAGGCATCTAGAAGGTAGTCTGGGGTATTCTTCTGTAGGGAGAAGTAATGGTCTGCTTTTTTGTTTTCTCTGGTGGCAAATAGATCTATTTGCGGTATTCCCCATTTCTGGGTTAGATGGGAGAAAACTTCCTTGTTTAGGCACCACTCGTGGGGATCCAGAGTGTATCGGCTCAGGAAATCTGCCTCTTTGTTTTCTGACCCCTTCAGATGGATTGCCGTCAGAGAAAGGACATTTTCTTCTGCCCAGAGAAAGATCTTTTTTGATATTCTCTGGAGAGATGCGGACTGTGTGCCCCCCTGGCGTTTTAGATAGGCGACTGTGGTCGTGTTGTCTGATAATATTTTTAGGTTTTTGCCTTGTACTTGATCCGAGCAGGCCTTCAGGGTTTCCCAGACTGCCTTCAGTTCTTTGTAATTTGATGATCTGTTTATCTCTGACTGGGACCACTGACCTTGAACCAGTTTTCCTGGAAGCTTTGCTCCCCAACCTGTCTTGCTTGCATCTGTCAAGATGGATGTTACTGGCCAATTGCTCCATTTTAGGCCCCTGGAGAGATTTTCCACTGCTTTCCACCAATTTAGCGAACTTTTTACCCATAGGGGAATGTTGGTTTTTCTTTCCAGATGGTCTAGATTCTTGTCCCAGGATGAAAGAATCCAATTCCGAAGATCTCTCGTGTGATTTTGAGCCCAGGGAACACCAGCTATACAGGACGTGAGAAGGCCCAGGAGTTTCATAGCCTCTCGGATTGAGCACTTCTGTCTGCTTTGGAACAGTGATACCTGTAAGGCAAGGTTCTTGATCTTCTCTTCTGGAAGAAGAGAGTGTTGATGTACTGAGTCCAGCAATATTCCCAGAAATTTTTGTTTGGTACTTGGTTGGAGATTTGATTTTTCGAGATTTATAATCCAACCTAGGCTTTTTAGGATTGCTAATGCCGTGTCTCTCTGGGATAACAAAATTTCTTCTGAGCTGGAGACTAGAAGAAGATCGTCTAAGTAGGGGATCAGTAGTATGTTTTTTTGTCTTAGGACTGCTACCACCTCTGCCATAATTTTTGTGAACAGTCTGGGAGCTGAGGAGATCCCGAATGGTAGAGCTCTGAATTGGAAGTCTTACCTGTTTTTTTGGGGACCGGATGGCAAACCTCAGGAATTTTTGAGAGATGGGATGTATTGGGACGTGGTAATACGCGTCTTTTAAGTCTATAGTGCATAGAGCTGCCCCTTTGGGGATTAATGGCGTTGTGGATTTTAGGGACTCCATCTTTAATCTTCTGTATTTGATATGGGTATTTAGATTCTTTAAGTTTATGATCATCCTGTAGGCTCCGTTCGGTTTCTGAACTAAGAAGAGGGGAGAGTAGAACCCTTTCCTTTGATGGTGGGGAGGTACAGGAGAAATGACATTTTTGAGTAGTAGAGATTGAACCTCTTCCCACATGAGCAGAAGCATTTGTTGAGAGGATGTCTTTGTTGTCACAAATGTTTGAGGGGGCGGGGTATTCAACTCAATCTTGTAGCCGTCGCGTATGACTTGTAGAATCCAGGCATTCTTTATGCTTTGCTCCCACTGAGAGGGGAAAAGAGCTAGTCTTCCCCCCCACCCTGGCGTCATTGTTTTCTGGCAGGGTTGGGTTGGGTACTCTGGAAGGAACTGTAACCTCTACCTCTACCTCCTTTTGTGTAGCTCCATCTACCTTGTTTTCCTTTTCCACGATAGGATGGAACTTTGTCGCGGGAATCACGAAAGGAATGCCTCTTCTGTCTGGGTTCTGGAAAGCCTTTTTTCCTATCTGCAGCTTTCTCCAGGATCGTGTCCAGTTCTGGACCAAATAGGAACTCGCCGGTAAAGGGTATGCCACATAAGTTAGATTTAGATCGGAAGTCTCCTGACCACTGCTTGAGCCAGAGGGCTCTGCGGGCGACGTTAGAGAGTGCTCCTTCTTTGGCAGAAAATCTGACGCATTCCCCTGATGCGTCTGCAATGAAGGTGGTTGCTAATTTTAGCAGTGGGAGAGACTCCAGAAGCTTCTCTCTCAAGGTTCCGCTAATAATCTGGTTCTCTAACCCGTTTAGCCAGCAGGTCATTGTTCTGGCGATAGATGTGGTTGCGACATTTGCCTTCAGATTTAGCATTGCCGATTCCCAGGTTTTCTTTAAGACACTGTCAGATTTGCGATCCATGGGGTCTTTAAGTTGGGTCGCATCCTCAAAGGGGAGGTCGGTCTTTTTAACCATCTTTGTAACCTGGATATCTACTTTTGGGATTGAATTCCAGTATTTTGATTTCTCCTCGTCGAACACGAGCCTATTCCTGAAATCTCTGGCCACTGATAGCCGTTTTTCTGGATCTTTTCACTCTTCCCGGATAAGGTCCTCCAGCACATTATTGACTGGAAAAACCCTCTTCTTTTTTGCTCTTAAGCAACCAAAGAGTTCGTCCTGTACGGACTTTATCTCCACAGGATCTTCAATATTTAGAGTTTCTCGGACCGCCCTTAGTAAGGTGTCCAGGTTATCCATAGAAAAAAGGAATCTAGTGTCATTTTTTTGTTCCTGGCTGTCTAGCTGTTCTTCCTCACCGCCTTGGTAGGAACAGGAAGCCCTGTCAGGGTCTGAATCCATCTCCTCCGGATTAGGTTCAGAGGGTTTGAACCTTTTAGGAGGAATTCCTTCAGAAAAGAGGGATGCAACTGTGCTCTTTACTTCAGATTTGAACATGGATCTCATCTCGTCCATGAAGGACGCTTTTTCCTCCAGCATTATGCTGTCAAGGCAGTCTCTGCATAGCGTTTTTTTATAAGATTCTGGGAGTTTATTAAAACACATGTTGCATCTACGAGATGGAAGGGTCTTAGTCTTTGACTTGTCTTCCTTCTTTTCCTCTTTTTTATCCTCTTTCTTCTCTTTATCTTTTCTCTCCTGAATGTGAGGAGAAAAAGACACAAGGAAGCATAGGGGATGTATATATATACAGGGCCCCCCCTCCACGTTCCACCCTCCAGACCCCCTTACTTACAGATGTCTGAGGAAGGGGGACTGGGTCCATACTGCCTGTGGACAAGGGAGGAGGTAGAGGTGTAAGTGGAGCGGTGATAAGGATAAGCAATCTGCCACCATGCGTTTCACTAACCTGCGCCTGTGACACACTCAGATCTGCAAAACCACCTGCGATCGTCTCAGAAGCAAGAGAGGTCTCTAGTAGACTCTCTGCCTTTTAAACTCACCGCTCCACGCTCCTGACTCCCGAACGCCAATGACGTGAATGGGTCGCGTCACTTCCGGTGCGACGCGCGGACCGGAAGTCGTCATCCGGCCCGTGGAACGCAAAATCGGAAGTCGTCATCGCATAACCGGAAGTCGTCATCGGGGTTGGTGGAACGCAGCCGCGTTTCACCATCGGGAGCCGGAACATGTGGTGCTGCCGTAGATCGTCGCAGGACCGCAGGGATTACACCAAATACCTCCCCATGATGTCAGCCAGGAAGGAGATCGATCGAGGCCAGGAGAGGAGAGGATCTTAGTACCAGGTACCGCGCCTTTTAAAGGCGTCCCCCTCCACTCCCACCCCCCTAAGGAGATGAGAAGGAGAGAGACCCTCTCTTCCCCCTGCCTGTGTAGGGACAGGAAGAACACTGGCGAGGGATGCAGGGGGAGGGACATTTAACCTCTCTTCTTCCTGTCCCTGCAGAGGTCAAGGGGTAGTAAAATAAAAGTAAAAGTTTAAATCACCCCCCTTTCTCTAAACAGTAAAAATCATAAACACTAACAAGGTATCATCGCGTCCCAAAACGTCCGATCTATCAAAATATACTAGCGATTTTTCCCAGCGCTTAACCCCGTAACGGAAATTGGTGCCCAAAGTCGAAAATGCCACTTTTTTGCCATTTTGAAAAATAAAAAAAATTCGATAAAAAGTGATCAAATGCCCATACAGTCCTAAAAATTAAAGCATTAAAAACATCATCAAAAAGGTGCAAAAAATGACACGACCCACAGCTCCGTGCACTGAAGTATGAAAAAGTTATTAGTGCCAGAACATGGAAAAATGAACTTTTTTTTTTTGTACAGGTGGTTTTAATTTTTTTAAATGTATGAAAACATTATAAAAGCTGTACAAATTTGGTATCCTCGTGATCGTACCGAACCAAAGAATAAAATAGATATGTGATTTGGGGCGCTCAGTGAAAGCTGTAAAATCCAAGCCCACAAGAAAACGGCGCAAATGCGTTTTTTCATCATTTTCACTGCATTCTGAATTTTTTTCCCGCTTCCCAGTATACGGCATGGAATAATAAATACCATCACTATAAAGTTCAATTTGCTACGCAGAAAACAAGCCCAAACAGAGCTCTTTACATGGAAAAATTAAAAAGTTACAGATTTTTAAAGGTAGGGAGTGAAAAATGAAAATGCAAAAAGAAAAAAGGGCCACGCCCCTAACGGGTTAAAGCCCTCTACTGTTCCTTCTGTTACCAGCACCTGAGGTAGGATATTCCACAAATTTACAGTCCTCACAGTAAAACTGCCCTGTCCCCTCTAGTGATTAAATCTTGTTTTCTCTTGATTTTGATATAGGACACTTTTTATGAATATGCCCCACTGTTACGCAAACAGCATCTCATAGAACAGAAGAATCATGAAGGGTTTGCTTAGAGACACTCTGGAATTTTTCACTGACCAACCTCGGGAGTCAGGAGTCAAAACTGAATAAAATTAAAGTAAGGGGTTAAAAATGACCTTTTGCCAACATCACTAGGAGATTGAAATTTGAGAATTTTCTTTCATGGGCTAACCCCTTTAAAGGATAAGCCAGAGGCATAGATGACTCCAAGGACAGGGTTGTGTGTGGAGCCAAGAATTGTGACGGTTATGCCTGGAGTAGGGGTAGGTTAAGTGGAGGAGGATTAGGAGATCCATAAAGGGAGCAAGAGAGAATGGTCAACAGTGTCAAAGGCAGAATACAGATCAAGAAGGAGGAGACCAGATTAGTGGCGATTTGCCTTGGCAGACAGTTGGACAGTAGGTAGAAATTTTGGTCAGGGCAGTCTCAGTTAAGTGATTGGGTCGGAAACCAGATAGAAGTTTGTCCAAAAGTAAGGTGGAAAAAGAAGGTAGGAGAGTGGTTTCAGATGGACATGTTGTTCCAAGAGTTTTAACCCCTAGGCGCACCAGGACGTTATAGTACGTCCCCGGGGCTAGATGCTTAGCACACGGGGACGTTCTATAACGTCCTGCTTCTGGCACCGGCTCACGAACGGAGCCGGTACCAGAAGCAGCGGCTGTCAGCTGTCTAGTACAGCTGACAGCCTGCGCTAGCACCCGCGATCGGAGCCGGCTCCGATCGCGGGTGTTAACCCCTTACACGCCACGGTCAAACATGACCGCGGCGTGTAAGGGTGTCTGCGCTGTGGATCGGATCCCCCGTGCCGCTTACCGGGGGATCCGATCCACTTCTGGGCAGCTCCGAGGACTGGCATGTGCCCCGGAGCTGCCCGGTCTCCATGGCAGTCAGACCCCTTCCGGGTCTGACTGTAAACTGTCTGAGCATGTGCAAGCTTGCTCAGACAGTTTACACTGCTCTACAATAAAATAGTATTGTAGAGCAGTGTATTGAACTTAAACCAGTGATCAGAGCATCACTGGTTCAAGTTCAAGTATGTATAAGTAAAAATATGCAAAAACACTTAACACTACACATTATAATAAATAAAAAATAAATACATAAAAATATAAGCCCCTAAAATGTCACTTTCCCATAAAAACACTTAATAAAGTATAAAAAACACAAAACCCCGCATATTTGGTATTGCCGCGTCCGTAACAATCTGTATAATAAAACAGAATCGTTACTGGACCCGCACGGTACACGCCGTAGAAAAAAAACCGCAAAAACGTTCCGAAAAAAGATAATTTTTAATTAATACCCTATAAAAAAAATGCTCTAAAAAGTAATTTAAAAAATGTTATGCACTCCAAAATAAGCCCACTAAAAAGAACAACTCTTCTCGCAAAAAATAAGCCCCTAACTAGATTTGTCAGCCGAAAAATAAAAAAGTTATGCATATGAAAAGATGGTGATGCTAAAATGAACAAGATTTTCTCCAAATTGGTTTTTATTCAGTACAATTGAATAAAATACACAAAACCCCCACATATTTGGTATCCCTGCGTCCGTAACAATCTGCATAATAAAACAGAATCGTTATCAGATCCGCAAAGTTAACCCCGTAAAAAACAAAACAAAAAAAAGATCCAGAAAAAAGATCATTTTCAATTAATACCCTATAAAATGCTCTAAAAAGGGATTTAAAAAATGTTATGCACTCTAAAATAAGACCACTAAAAAGAACAATCCTTCTCGCAAAAAATAAGCCCTTAAACAGATTTGTGAGGCGAAAAATAAAAAAGTTATGCATATGAAAGACGGTGATGCTAAAAGTAACAACATTTTTGCCAAATTACTTTTTATGCACTAAAAATGGGAAAAAAATAAAAAATCTATATAAATGAGGTCTTTTTGCAATCGTGGCGAACCATAGAATAAAAATAATATACTATTTTTATGGTATGGTAAACAGCCAAAAAAAAAAACCCCATAAAAATCTTCCTGAAAAGTGATGATTTTCATTTCCTCCACCAACAAAGAGTTAATAAAATCTCACCAATTAGCCTATAGATTCCCCCAAATTACGTACCAGAAAAGTGCATCTCATGTGGCAAAAGAAATAAGCCCCTATAGGTCCTCAATAAAAAAAGAAAAAAATTATAGCCTGTACAATGTGACATAGCAAATCTGATCTGGATGGCGCCTCCTTCCCTTCTATGCCCGGCCGTGCGCCCATACAGCAGGTTACCACCACATATAGAGTATCCGTGTACTCGGGAGAAATTGGGTAACAAACTTTGTGGAGCCTTTATTCATTTAATCCATTGTAAATGTTTAATTTTCCACCCAAAATGAGTGTATTGTGAAAAAATATTACAATTTGCAGACTGCACCTCCATTTTGTTTTAACCCCTATAAAACACGTAAAGCGTTAACAAACTTCTTAAAAGTGGTTTTTCATACGTTGAGGTGTGTAGTTTCCACAATGGGGTATTTTACGAGTCCCACTATTATTTAGGCCTCTCAGTGTCAATTAGAAGTTGAGCAGGTCCATCTAAATACAGGTTTTGGTGATTTTACAAAAAATGTGAAAAATGATACCTAAATTCCGAGCCTCATAACATTCTAGTAAAATATGTGGAATCTTAAAAAACCATGCCAACATAAAGCAGACATTTGGGAAATGTAAGTTATGAATTTATTTGGGAGCTATGACTATCTGCATCAAAAGTAGAGAATTTAGAACGTTGAAAATAAAGAATTGTTCCAAATTTTTGCCAAATTTAGTTTTTTTTCATAACTAAACGCAAAAGATATCATCCAAATTTTTAAACTAATTTGAAGTACAATGTGTCACGAGAAAACAAATCTCAAAATCCCCTGGATATCTCATAGCGTTCCAAAACTATAACCACTTATAGTGACACAGGTCAGATTTGAAGAATGGGGCCGCGTCCTTAAGGCCAAAAGAGGCTGAGTCCCGTAGGGGTTAAAGCAAATTGAAGTAGCGAGATAGGGCAATAGTTCAGTAGAGGGGATTACGTCACAAAAAGATGGCAGCGTCAAACCGCAGATTTGTTAGGTGCCGTAGTTGCTAACAGGATGAACTCCTTACTCCCCAAGTATAGCACCTGTTAAAAATTAGAATCCAAACCCCTAGCAGGTCATTTTTCCATGTAAAAGAATACTTCCACAAACTTTCATTTTTTTTTCTTCTTCATATGAGAAATATGAAGTACATTCTCCTATCTTACCGGTTTGTTTTTAATGGTCATTTACTGCCCATTTGTTTATTCTTTTTTTTTTTTTACTTTAATAAATAAAAAATGTTTTTATTCGAAAGATTATTCATTTAAATTCTTTATACTGTATTTAAAAAAAAAAAAAAAAAAAGAAAAATCAATAAAATGCCTTGTTTTTACCAGGGTATTTCTGTGTCAGTTTCTTTAATCGGTACTGTTTGTAGCTTGTGCTGCTGATATCCACATCACAACCCATTTCTTCAAAAATTGCTAGCTGGTTCACAAACTCCTCATTGATTCTGAAAAAAACATATAAACATATGAGTCTGGCAAACTTCTCAGTGTACACCACAACTTGTTTCTAATAAACACCATAAGTTGCTTCTGTCAAAATATTTAGACAATTCCAGATTTATTAAGTGTAGAGGAATGCAATTATAATATAATAAATTTGCACTATAAGATGGTGGCACTTTTTAAAGGACACCTGTCATCAGGTCTGTGTCACTAGTCCTGTCACCTCTACCTGTTGGAGCAGCTCACAAGGATCCCATCCCAGCCTTTATCTAGTTATTTCATACATTATTCATTGTAAAATCATCTATTTTTTATCATGTAAATTAGGCTGGTCACATGGTCAGAGGCAGTGATGTCACCCCTGTTACCCCTCCCCTCTCCTCCCCCTGCTCATGTCTGTGTGTAATGTATAGTAAAGCATGGCTAGTGTGTTTGCTGCATCTGCTGACATGCTGCATCCTCCTAATATATAGGTGAGAGACACAGACATCAGCTACACATGAATCTGACATGTTCTGCTATAACATGGCTGCCTGGAGCTGCTGTATCTCTCCAAAACACACACATGCACACACAGGCTGCAGGGGGTGTGGCCACCAGCACCAGGAAGCACATCATTATACAGCCTCACATCATTATACAGGCTGTCAGTCATGCACTGGGGGTGTGGCTGTGCCTCCCACTCATGAATAGAGTGGACAGCTTGAACATGCTAATGCTTCATTGGACATTTCACAGGTCATTTGCATACAGCTTTAGGACCTCATTGCTTAGGTTTACAGGCATGTAGAGGGACAATGAAGGGATAGAGGCAATGCTCTCTAACGGCAGTTTATTTCTTTTCAACTCTCTCCATAATACTCTCTCACCTAACTTTGTTTACACTTTGGTGTACGGAGCTCTTCCTTTTTTGGAGAGACAAGCTGACGTACTCATTGCTACAATTTGGTGAAATCGATACAACCTTTTGATTACCGTATATACTCAAGTATAATCAACGCCCCCCGCCTCCCACCCCGCAAGTCCTCTTCTTGCTTCCGATGCTCCGGTACCTGTTGGGTCCGTCCACTCCTCTTCGTGGTCCCTCGCGATGCTGGCGGCTCACAAACAATGACGTCGGCAAGCGGCTGACATCATTGTGTGTGCCGGCTGTGTGCAAGGAGGCGAAGAGGAGCCAAATGATCCAAAGAAGAGCGGCATGACCTGAAGAGGCACCATACCATCCACTGTAAGAAGAGGACCGGGGGTGAGTACAGTGTAAAGCAACATAGTACCCGGCATTGTTATTCCGTCCACCCAGATGGCTAACACCCCGACGCGCGTTTCGCCACGCTGCCTTCATCAAGGGGTCCTGAAGGCCTGGTAGGCTATATACTGGGGCTTATACTCAAGTATATATACGGTACTATTTATTGCAATTTATAGGTTGAGCAAAATCACCCATGGATAAATTGCTTTTAATGTAATATGAGAATAATGGAAAGAGTCACTTCTGGTCGGCAAGAGTCACATTTTGCTTAAGAGAAGTAGAATCAGAAGCTGGAGGGTGATGCTGCTAAACACAAATGCTTATTGTATCATTTTGAAGTTAAGAATCTGAACTTTAAAAGCTTAAATTTCTAAAATTTCTCAGCGGTTTGAGCTAATTTCTGTCAACTACAGAACTGCATATATAGTTTTTTTCACAATTCTGTGACACAATGTGACCTGTGTCTATTTCCCAAAGTTTTAATCCAAAGTTTTAAACCACCCCCACAGTTGGGAATGCGAGTTGCAGATAAAAATCCTGTTCCCATCTTTTTTTTTTTCTTTTCAACTGCCTTTATCTTCAATTCTTGGGATCACAAAACTACAATATTTCCATCTGCCCAGAGGTCGCACTAACATTTTTCCAGAAGGGTAATAATACTCCTCTCACCATTTTTGAGGAGTATTTTTAGCTGAGGAAGAGTATGGAATTTTCAGTTAATACAAATATATAACTCCAAGTTGTATAAATTGTTAATAGCCAGCCCCAAACCCCCTACATCCCCCCACTGAGCAGGCTGAGGCTGCCGCCTCTAAATTTATTTCATTTATTTTTGGGGGGTTGAGGACATAACACTTTTTTTTTTTTTACACAGTTTATTTTTTACTAGATAATCCTTCCCAAAAACATAAGCCTTCTGACCAATGCACTTGCGTTCACTAACTAGCAAGATGTGTTTGGCCGCGATAAAGTTGTTACTTACTGAGCACAAGTGTTTTGGTTCAGGGAGGATTTTTTTCAATACAATGTGAAAACATTGGGGTCTTTGGTGTATTTATTTATTTTATCCCTTACTTGAAATGCCTGGATCATTGTACAAGCACTGTCATCTCCTGTGTCCTCTCCTCCTCATAGATTGTAAGCTCTTGTGACCATTGTACAAGCACTGTCATCTCCTGTGTCCTCTCCTCCTCATAGATTGTAAGCTCTTGTGACCATTGTACAAGCACTGTCATCTCCTGTGTCCTCTCTTCCTCATAGATTGTAAGCTCTTGTGACCATTGTACAAGCACTGTCACCTCCTGTGTCCTCCTCCTCTTCATAAATTGCAAGCTCTTGTGACCATTGAACAAGCACTGTCATCTCCTGTGTCCCCTCCTAATAGATTGTAAGCTCTTGTGACCATTGTACAAGCACTGTCACCTCCTGTGTCCCCCTCCTCCTAATAGATTGTAAGCTCTTGTGACCATTGTACAAGCACTGTCACCTCCTGTGTCCCCTCCTCCTCATAGATTGTAAGCTCTTGTGACCATTGTACAAGTAACCCACCCATGCATAGCATTTTCAATCATAACTATTTTGTACTTTATTGAATATATCTTATATCAGGCTCAGGTAACCAGTATTAATCAATTGAACTCCCTGGGAATAGGTCAGTCACACAAACCTGTGAGAACACCACAGCAGACACAGGACCCCCACCACAGCAGGCACAGGACCCCCACAGCAGGCACAGGACCACCACCACAGATGACAACAAACTCCTTTGGAATCAAACGCTTCTCCACTCTCCTCCTTTCTCAGACTTTGCCAAGTCTGCTAGTGCGCATGTGCGGCTGTATATATTAGAGCTAGAGAGACGGGTCAGGAGGGGAGGAGGAGCTGAGACCCCTGTAAAGGTCACATGTCCTGTCCTCCTGCTTGTGCTTGCCCCACCCCTTTTTAGTGTAATGTGATTCCCCTGCTGCTCCCTATATGTGAAATGAGCTTGGAGAAGACAGTGACCGGCAGCAGTGAGTGTTCAGGGGGCGTGGCTTCATCTTCCCTTCTGCCGGCAGAAGCAGAGACCTCTCTGCAGTGTAGTGGGTCCGTGTGCACGTGACTGCTCTGTGCGCTCCGCTGTCCGCTCTGCTCCTTACACACTAGCAGGCGGCAGCTGCACATCAGTACTGCCCAGAGCCAGCGCTTTTACAAGAAAATCGCCAAGCGTATTTATACGCTTGGTGGCTTTTTGGAGAGTAAATCAGCCTCTGCATGCGTCAAAGACGCTTGTAGAGGCATTATCGCGATCTCTGCATCTGCCATATATTCTTAGGTTTAACTTGATACCAAAAGCATGGTTGTAGATACTATACTACCAAAATTACTGGAATCTGCAGTGACACTTCCCCTACGGCCTCTAAATATGACCCATCTCAGGCAAATATGACTCCACTGCTCATTTGCACATCTCTTTGGAGTAGTTTCTTTTATAGGTAAACAGTTGAGACCTAATATAAAACTGAATTCTAGAAAGGACATTTCATAACCTACCCAATGGGATGGTTGTTTGGTGGGGGGTAAAATCAGGTTACTGTATCCTTAAGCAGAGGGCTCCAATACAGAGTAAGATAGGTAGTTTTTGTGTGAGATTTTTAAAAGAAGCCTAATCTAAAATTAATAATATGTCGCTGCAGTCCGACACATATGCACTGAAAGGCTATCCACTACTTTTCATCACATAGTTAAAATATATAGTAGTTATATAGTTTAACTATGTGATGAAAAGTAGTGGATAGCCTTTCAGTGCATATGTGTCGGACTGCAGCGACATATTATTCATTTTAGATTAGGCTTCTTTTTTTACTTACCATAGGGAGACAACCAGATACCAGTAGGTACGCTAGTGTGATATCATGGGGAATGCAAGTGTGAGTGTGTGAGAATTCCTACAATACCCCCACCTTGTGAGCATGTGTGTATACAGACAAAGAGAGGATTAATAACACACCACTAAATAGTGGATTTCCTCTGTGGGCTCTGGAGACTGTTGGTGCACTACGAAAAGTTTATAGAAACCCAGCAGCACTCACATTTGCAGAAAGTACTCCAATTTACAACTAAGGCAAAGAGAATTTGATTAATAACCACCCACTACCATCACAAAAGTCTTTAAAAGATTTTTTCGGCTCAGTATACCTATTTCATACAAGAGACAAACACAGACTGAGCTCTGGTTTTTCTATTAAATCAATCGAAATAAAAGTTAAATTTTATGTATATTTTTCCACATTAATCTTGGTCAAAAGACCTTCATTTGCAGAAATGCAATTTGGGTTTAAATATTGATTACAATAGGTCTAGACCATAATCTAAATCTCTGGATCTTTTCAACCTATTTTCTGATCCTACTTCAGATTTTTAAAAGACACACTTTGGTGCTATATTAAATATATAAAGTAAGAAATGAAAATAACCGGTCATACACCTTAGAAAAAAAATATTTTTACATATTTGACAGAACATTTTATTCCTTGTTACAGTGGGCTCCAATTGCAAATCTTGCTGATGCTATGTCTGTAGACATGTGGAGTTAACACCAAGTTAACAAATTCTCTTTACCCAGACCAAGATGGAACCTAACAGTAGTTGGAGAGCATTAATTCATATAAATATATATATATATATTTTTTTTTTACAATGTTTAAACCTACTTAAAACCTACTTTGAAACCTACTTAATATCAGGTTTTTTGTCCTGCAGTCTTTGGTAAGCCTCCTCAAATGTACATCTTGTGGTGTTCATCAGGTAAGCAGCTATGACCGCAGGACTTCGGCTCAGTCCGGCATGGCTGTTAAGAAAAAAAACATGATTTTTACAAAGAATGATCTAATAGAGGAGCATTATGACTTCTGGCATTCCTCTTGCATTCCTTAACCCCTTCAAAGTTTTTTCTGTTTTTCACTCAACACCTTCCACAAGTCATAACTTTATTTTTTCATTTACAAAGCTATATTAGGGACAAAAGCATTTTTTAGTGGTACTATTGATTATTCAGTGCCATGTACAAGGAAGCTTGGAAAAAAATTCCAAATGTGGAAGAAATGGCAAAAAACAAAAACCGACACACACACACACACACACACACACACACACACTATTTTTACAGCTTTCGATGTGCTGTTGTACCTTTACCTGTAACTTTTTAATATTTTAGTGTACAGCCATGTGTAAGGTTTGTTTGTGGGATGGTGTGATAATATTACACCAGTTCTACCAGTTTCTTTTCCTTTTGCTTACTTTTTTATTTTTCATTTTTGAGTGGTGGCCTATTTAATGTTCCACTAAAGTACAATATAGACATGAAACTCCTTTTAGCAGAACAAAATGGTAATTACTCTGTACAGCCTGCCAGGAAGGCCCGTGTAACAATCTGGGTCCGTATTTGGAGTCTAAGTGTTGCAACTTGGGTATTGCAGGCAGGTATCCTAGTCGGTAAAGCCAGAGGTCAGCACACGGGAGAAGCTTAGCAGTACAGAGGAGCAGGCAGGTATCGTAGTCAGGAGGAAGCTGGTGGTCATTGCACAATAGAGAAGTCAGTCGCAGAAGAGAAGGAGACACGCTAGACTACAGGCTGGAAGCACATAATCTTGCAAGGAAGTGTAGGTAAGGCTGAGTTTAAATATGAGGTCCAACAAGGAAGGGGTGGAGCAAAGCCAGGGAAACAGGAACTAGAAACTGGAAGATCAAGAACTAGGCCAAGGATCAGCACTGGAGCTGTCCAGAAAACTGAATAGCTCAGTTGGTAGAGCTGCAGCCTCTTTGTGACTAAAGGTTGGGAGGAGGTCTGTTTATACACAAAGTGTGAGTATTCACACATTTGCAAGCCCATCAACTGAGATGGAGAGATGAAAGAAGAGAAGGCTTTTGTGTTGCTTTCCCACCAGAACAAGACAAAGGGATAGCGCAGCTGTCCCATAACAAGGACATAATTCATAATAATGGGTCCTCATTTACAGGGGAGAATAAAATGCTCGAGAAACACCAGCAGCCTGCATTGTAGGAATCCAATGTTAGGCCTAGACACCCCGAGTTGGTTATGGGGTGAGGTAGTGAGTTAACGTGATGACTGGAAGCAATGGCTGTGCCACCATCCAATCAAAAAGTTATGGGATAAAAAAAACAGACACAGAAGGTACCTCTCTGGAGGGAGGAAGAAATAAAGATCTTCCCTTCTCAGTGACATCAAAGCCAGGGGGTTTAAATGAGTGAATCTGGAAGAAGGCCTCGTCATTCTTGGGAACACCCATCATTAGAAGGCTGCCAAGATCTCCATGCTGTGTTCCCCAGCCAAAATCTTTCTCACAAAATAAAGGTATTTTGTTTCTTTAGCTCATAACTGTTTGTATGTACTGTATTTATGGTTTTGTAACATTTTCCTTTTAATCTGACAAGTTTATGTTTTGAGTGTATTGTACCTTATGCATATTTAGGTGTCAACCACGATAAGCCTCTGCTTGCAGCCTTAGAGAATCTAAGTATCCGAAGGGATTACATTACCAGGTTCTTTAACCCCTTAAGGACGCAGGGTTTTTCGGCTGATTTCTCGCTCTCCAACTTCAAAAATCCATAACTTTTTCATTTTTACGTGTACAGACCTGTATGAGGGCTTATTTTGTGCGTAACAAATTTTACTTTCCCGTGATGTTATTTATTTTAACATGCCGTCTACTGCGAAGCTGAAAAAAAAATTCCAAATGTGGAAAAATTGAAACGTCACGTTCTTGTGGGCTCAGTTTTTACGACTTTCACTCTTCGCTCCAAATAACACGCCTACTTTATTCTTTGGTTCGGTGCGATCGCGGTGATACCAAATTTATACAGGTTTTATTGTGTTTTAATACATTTTCAAAAATTAAACGAATGTGTACAAAAAAGAAAAAAATTTTTTTGCCATCTTCTGACGCTAATAACTTTTTCATACTTTGGTGCAAGGAGATGTGTGAGGGGTCATTGTTTTTTTGCGAAATGAGGTGACGTTTTCATTGCTACCATTTTGAGGTCTGTGCGACATTTTGATCATTTTTTATGTTGTTATGTAAAAAGGTGTAAAAGTCGCATTTCGGACATTTGGGCGCCATTTCCCGCCTCGGAGGTCACCGCCGGCCGTAACCGTTTTTATATTTTGATAGATCGGGCATTTTGGGACGCGGCGATACCTAATATGTCTGTGATTTTTACTGTTTGTTATGTTTTATATCCTTTCTAGGGAAAGGGGAGTGATTTGAACTTTTAATATTTTATTAATTTTTTTTATTTTTTAAACTTTTTTTTCTTTTTTTTTTTCACTATTTTTTAGACCATCTAGGGTACATTAACCCTAGATGGTCAAATCGCTTCTACCATATACTGCAATACTACCGTATTGCAATATATGGCATTTTTGCAGGTCATACATTACAATGAGCCACTGGCTCATTGTAACGAACCTGCATAAACCATGTAGCCTCGTGTCAAAAGAAGACCCGAGGCTACCATGGTAACCGATCGCCGCCCCCCGATGACGTTCGGGGGCGTGGCGATCGAAAAAAAGATGTCGGTGCAAGCACCGACCGCGGTTATTAGCGGTGGGGGTTTTGTGCAAAATGCAAAAACCCCCACCTCTGTATGAAGAGGACTCAGCCCGTGAGCCCTCTTCATACATCCCTTATACCTCTGCGCCGGGGTTAACATAGTTTATGTAGTGATTGAATGTTCTGTGTGAATCATCAGTGTGCATTGTCTGTGTGGTTGAGATGCCTATGGCCTTCTTAGTATAAGTAATTAGTGGGTGGTGGCAGGGAGTAGGTCTGGGTGCTTGGGAGTAAATTTAGTAAAGGGATGACATTTCGTGTAAGTGGGCAGAGCTTAAGGGTTACATTCAGGGAGCTTAAGGGTTACATAAAGTAGGTGCACCCTGTGATTGGACTTGCGAGTGGGGATTCATCACAGACGAGATGACAAAGTCATTGATACCATTTTCAAAAATGTAACAACATTTTAAAACACTAATTATACAAACATTTGGGTACTATTTATACTTGCATTCTTCACCGCTTGAAATACTTGTTTTAATATTTTAATAGACGGACATTTTGGGATGCGACAATGTTTATGATTTTATTTGTTAATTTCTAGATTTTTAAAAAAAAAACTCTCCCAGCTGTCATGGCAACTGATTGGCGCCCTCCAATGACATCACAGGTGGGCAGCGCTGATTAGCCATCCTCTAAAAGTAAAGAAAAAAAGTTAAAAACACTAAATAAACACACTTTTTATTTAATTAATTCTTTTTATTAACCCCTTAAGGACGCAGCCATTTTGTAGCTTAAGGCTCAGCCCGATTTTTTGGATTCTGACTTGCTTCGCTTTATATGGTTATAACTTTTGAACACTGTTACATATCAAAACGATTCTGAGATTGTTTTTTCCCCACATGTTGTACTTCATTTTAGTGGTAAATTTTGGCAGATAAGTTTTGCGTTTATTTACAAAAAAAAGAATATGATACATTTTTTTGAAAAATTTGCCATTTTCGAAATTCAAAATCATTGCGTTTTCAGGCAGATAGATTTACCACCTAAATAAGTTGCTGAATAAAATTTCCCATTTGTCTATTTTACATTTTCATAATTTCTGAAATGTTTGGATAATTTATTTTGATGTCACACGGCTTACAAATAGAATACAGGCAGTCCCCGGGTTACATACAAGATAGGGACTGTAGGTTTGTTCTTAAGTTGAATTTGTATGTAAGTCGAAACTGTATATTTTATCATTGTAGTTCCCGACAATTTTTTTTTTTGCCCCAGTGACAATTGGAGTTTCAAATTTTTTTGCTGTAATAGGACCAAGAATTATCAATAAAGCTTCATTGCAGACAATTTTAAGCTGATTATTGCAATCTGGGACTATTTTAAAGCATCCAGAGAGCTTCACCAGAGGTCACAGTGGGCAGAGGGGTCCGTCTGTAACTATGGGTTGTCTGTAAGTCGGGTGTCCTTAAGTAGGGGACCGCCTGTATTGCTTTTCCGGATTTTCAGAATTGACTATTTTGGGGGTAAAAACAGTTTTGAATGAAATTTTACATATTTAGCATCAAAACCCCCTATATAACCAACCCATTTTCAAATCTGCACCCCTCAAGCTATCAGAAACAGCTTTTACGAAGATTGTTAACCCCTTGAGATCTTCATAGTAATTGAATCAAAATGGAGGTGAAATTTAGAATGGTCATATTGTTCCCTTATACGTTCATTTAACCCTAAAATTTACACATTTCCAAAATATAAAAAGAGAAAACCCACCATAAAATTTGTTCTGCAATTTCTCCTGAGTATAAAGACCCCCCACATGTGGCTGTGACTTGTTTTATGGGCGCACAGCGAGGTGCAGAAGGGAAGGAGGGCCCTGCAGCTGCCAGCATTTGTTTCCTCATTGCCCCCTTTTGAAGGCTATAACATTTTCGCTTTTCCGTTATTTGGGCCATGTGATGGCATTTTTTTTGCGGGATGAGATGCTTTTTCCATTGTTACCATTTTGGGGTTGGTATCACCAATTGTTGAAAATTTAGGAACTTTTTTTTGAGGGCAGGAGTAGAAAAGCATCAATTCTGTACTGGATTTTTTACTTTTTTTTTTTTTTTTTTGGTGTTCACCGTATAGACTAATAATCATGTTATCTTTATTCTATGGGTTGATACGATTACGGGGATACCAGACATGAATATATTTTCTTACGTTTTACTAAATTTGTCAAACAAAACCCTAATGTGGGGGAAAAAAATCTATCATTTATGTATTGCCGTCTTCCAAGTGGCATAACATTGTTACTTTTTTGGCTACGGAGCTGGTTGATGGCTTGTTTTTTGAGGGACATGTTGTACTTTGCACCAGTATCATGTCGGAGTACATATGGTTTTTTTTATCACATTTTATAGCATTTTTTGTGGGATTGAATAGCTAAAAATCATAATTTTTGGAGGGTTTATAACAGTTTTTTTTTACGGCGTTTATCGTGGGGGTTCGATAATGATTTGCTTTTATTCTACGGGTTGTTACGGACGCGGTGATACTATATATGTGGGGTTTGTGTTATGATTTAGACTTTTTTTTTAGTTATATGTCTCTTTATATGTTTTGGGGGTTTGGGGCATTTTTAGTGATTTATGACTTTTATTTTTTACTTTTTCACTTTTATACCATGGGACATGAACAAGCAATCATCTGATTGCTTGTTCATGATAATATTCTGCAATACTGATGTATTGCAGAATATTATCAGTGTCAGCCTATACACTTGCATAGGCTGGCACTGTGCCAGTAAGATGAAGTCACAGACGCCATCTTACCGGCAATTCTTGCAAGTAACTCTGGGGTCCAGATCGGACCCCAGAGTTGCTATAGCAACGATCGGCGCCCCCCGAAAACGGTTCGGGGGGGCCGATCGTGGGGGAAATACCCCACAGATGCATGTTAGATGCCGCGGTCGCGCTGACCGCGGCATTTAACGGGTTAAGCACCCGCGATCGGAGACAACTCCGATCACGGGTGTTACAATGGGGTGCCGGCTATCAGTCACAGCCAGCACCCAGTCTTTCCTGATGCTGGTTCGGCTCAGATCTTGCAGCCGCAAAATGAACCTTGGTCACGGTGCCGTAACACACCCTATGCTCAACGCACCATAACTGGGGGCCATAGTCTATGGGGGGCAGTCATCTAGTCAAAAATCATGCAACCAGATTACTGCCCCTGTAACGGCTGTCCGAATGTACCCTAAACACATCAGAATTTAAATTCAAATGTTCAGGTCCATACCAACATCTGTACCTGCTGGGGGATGGTGTAATAATTCTTCTCTATATTTCTACAAAAATGTAAAAGGCTTGAAGGATACAGTCACCACCATCATTATTGCTGTATGACAGAACCCCTCTCACGAGCAGTAGCAGTGATTGCTATGGTAAACAGAGGGATCACAAAACTTATCATTCCCCAACCACTGGGCTGCAAAACACCTTATCCCGGGCCAAAGAACTTTGTGGAAAAAAAAATCTAACCTTTACCTGCTTCCCTGACGCAGCAGCAGTTCTGAAGCAGGCAGACGGGATGAGAAGACATCAATTCTGCTGGCTTCAGAGCACAGCAGAAATGTAGTTTTTATAAACTATGGGTGTCAAAAACCTTGCAGCTCAATGACTGGATCCGACAGGAAGGGAGCCGGCAGGGTCTCAGTAAACCTGCTCTCTGCCTTCAAAGAACCTGAGTGATTTAGCTGGCACCACTCGTCACATATAGGCTGATGAGGCACCAAAAATATCTAATGCCCCTATATTATATTAAAGATACAAATCAAGCAATCATTGTACGTAACGTCTCCTCATCGTTAGAACACAAGAAGGCTCTTATTAAATGGACATTTTAAGGGTACATTCACACAGCCATATGCCCCTCCATAGACCCGCCCGCCCAAATGGAGAAAGATAGAGCATGCTTTATCTTTCCCCCGTGTACAGCGTGAAACAGTGCCACACATGTGTGGCACCATACCGCCACTGGGCTGCCATTGCCGTCAAAGGTGACGTTTATGTGGCCGCAAATTTGCAGCCTCACATAAATCTCCACAGACGGCCGTGTGAATGTACCCAAAGTCTGGCGCTTGGGGAAGCAGCAAGGCCTGATCAATCTGTCCACCTTGGACCCGCAAAGAATAGCAATTTTTAAGCTGGAGACTTTCATCTAAATAGATCAATGCTGCTCTACGTTGCTCCACGTTGTAGCTGTGTCACCCAGCAACAGGAGGGTGAGAGATCCTAGTACCTGTGTAGAAGCACAAATGATTGTGTTTGCTAAATTGGATATGGCAGGTACCTGCTATTAGCATATGAGCCGGATCAGTCAGCGACTCCTAATACCACACCCAGCTATTAACATCTGGGTTGGAATAGCCAGAGTTTGTATGCACTCCTTATTGGATTCTTACTTACCTCAAGCAATCTAGCGCAGCTTGACTCTAATATCCTCGTCTTCTAACTCTGTATCCAGCTATTAACATCTGGGTTGAAATAGTTATAGACTATATGTGTTTCTTGGCTGATCCTTACTAACCCCTAACGTGTTTGAACAGCTGTACCTCTAACTTGAGCGGTCATCCTTTAATATCTTCTGCTCTCGACTTTGTATTCCGCTATTAACATCCTGATTGAAATAATTGGTGACTGTACTGCCCTTTATTTGACTTGTACTAAACCTCAAACTGCTTGATCTTGTATTTAGATATGAACATTTGATCTTAAAAACCAGCTCTTAAGTGACGTACTAACAGCAAGTGATTTATGTGTTTTTTATTTTTATAATTGACACGTGTTGATATGAAGGGTATCTGATAACTATAATCGTTGACTTTAATCGACAAGCATTAATAATTTTTGGTTAGGCTGCTTATGTAACTACTACAAGTGGAGGTTAACGAATCTAACATTTATATTGTGGAATTCATAGTTTCATAGTTTATACGGTTGAAAAAAGACACTTGTCCATCAAGTTCAACCAAGGAAGGGTAGGGATTGGATGAGGAAGGGATTTAGGGGAAAGAATCCTATATAGCATAACAATCAATGTTATTTAGGTGTAAAAAGGCATCTAATTGTATAATACTTTTTTCGATTGTGTTAATTTTGTCTAAGGAAAAATGGGCAATAGAAAGCAGTTAAAAACCACCAATAAATCCCAGTTATCTGATGTGGGAAGTTCCCCTGGGGAGAAAAAAAAAAAGATGGTAAAATGGAAAGATTTTTTGCACTCAGGGTAAAGGGAAAAAGGAGGGAGAGGGGAAAAAAGGGCCTAGGTGCAGTGCAGGGAATAAGTGATGTGTCCTTGAAGAAATCTAATGTTGAAGATAGTATTGGAGGAGGTGAAGGATCCGATGCAGAGATTTCTCTTAAGGACATCTCTTCCCAGATATTGCAATGTCTCACCGCAGTGGGCCATGTGCTAAAAGAAATTGGAGGTTTGAAATGTTCAGTGGAATTTATTAGACAAGATTTGAATGACTTAAAATTCCAATAAAGAGGCAGTAGAGGAGAGAGTTGGGAAGATAGAGGATACACCATCAGATCTGGAAAAAAGAATTAAAAGTCTGGAAAAAAGAGAGAAGTCCACCAGAAATTGCTGGACCTGGAAAATCGTTCAAGACATAATCTTCCTATTGTAGGATTTCCAGAGTGCTCGGAAGGGAGTAACATAACTAGCTTTAATTCATGATGGCTGAAGACTGTGTTCTCAGAGGAGGTTCGGACCAGGGTATTTCTGGTGGATCGAACCCATCAGGTTGCAGCGAGGACCTGTGCGGTGGGTTCGCACCCCAGGGGTATCCTGGTATGACTCCTATCACCTAGGGATAGGAATAATATCCTTAAGGCCGCCAGATCTAAAGACCATATGCAACACAATAATGCATCTATTATGATCTTCCCGGACTATCCCCATGAAGTTCAGAAAAAACAAGCTACCGTATATACTCGAGTATAAGCCGATCCAAGTATAAGCCGAGACCCCCAATTTTACCACCAAAAACTGGGAAAACCTATTGACTCGAGTATAAGCTGAGGGTGGGAAATGCATTGATCACAGACCCCCCCAGCCTGCCCCCACTAGTATACAGCCAGCCCAGCCTGCCCCCACTAGTATACAGCCAGCCCAGCCTGCCCCCACTAGTATACAGCCAGCCCAGCCTGCCCCCACTAGTATACAGCCAGCCCAGCCTGCCCCCACTAGTATACAGCCAGCCCAGCCTGCCCCCACTAGTATACAGCCAGCCCAGCCTGCCCCCACTAGTATACAGCCAGCCCAGCCTGCCCCCACTAGTATACAGCCAGCCCAGCCTGCCCCCACTAGTATACAGCCAGCCCAGCCTGCCCCCACTAGTATACAGCCAGCCCAGCCTGCCCCCACTAGTATACAGCCAGCCCAGCCTGCCCCCACTAGTATACAGCCAGCCCAGCCTGCCCCCACTAGTATACAGCCAGCCCAGCCTGCCCCCACTAGTATACAGCCAGCCCAGCCTGGCCCCACTAGTATACAGCCAGCCCAGCCTGGCCCCACTAGTATACAGCCAGCCCAGCCTGGCCCCACTAGTATACAGCCAGCCCAGCCTGCCCCCACTAGTATACAGCCAGCCCAGCCTGCCCCCACTAGTATACAGCCAGCCCAGCCTTCCCCCACTAGAATACAGCCAGCCCAGCCTGCCCCCACTAGCATACAGCGAGCCCAGCACTAAAAAACAAAAAGAAAACTTATATACTCACCCTTCGGTGGCCCCGATGCGCAGCGCTGCTCCCCTAATGTTAGCGCGTGTCCTTTTCTGTCTTCTATCTTCTTCAGGGCGCTGCTATGTTCTTCCCAGGAGAAGAACATGGCGGCGCCCTGCGGGATGTTACCCAAGAGAGAAGACAGAAGAAGATAGAAGACAGAAGAGGACATTGGGGCCACCGGAGGGTGAGTAAGTTTTTTTTTCTTTAATAAGTGCTGGGCTGACTATTGACTCGTGTATAAGCCGAGTACATACGGTAGCTATTCTAGTGTAAAAAAAAAATTGAGAAAAAGGGGCTGTATATTCCTTTTCTTATCCTTTTCTTATTCTTATCTGTCTGTCAAAGGACAGAGGAAGCTAATGAGTGGGTGGGAAAGGCTATGAAGATCTGAGGCAAACACCGCCCCAGTTGGAAAAGGTGCTGCAAGAGGAGTCTAGGGTTAAGATACCTTAGACCAGGGGTCCCCAAACTTTTTACATCCTCTCAGACCATTGGAGAGCCGGATTAAAGTTTAAAAAAAAAAAAAAGAAAAAAATTCCTCTGTACACTGCACATATCTTATTTTGAAGTAAAAATACAAAGCAGGAACACAAAATATTTAAAGTAAAGAGCAAGTACTTAATTAACTTTCTGACTTATAATGGTTAAGATGCTACCCTGGAATTTGAGATCCCGCTGCAGACTTGGTTCTTAAAATATCAATCCAAAAATTTTATTTCCAACATACGATAAAATATCCAGACAGGCTGATAAAGATCATGGAAAGGCACACAAGGCTTACATGTGATGTAGTCAGTCTGTATCCGTCTTTAAAACATGGCATAGCGTTGCAGAGTTTGTCATACATGTTGGAAAAAAATAGAAATTATACTGCACCCATTAAGCGGTTCTTGGTGGATGCGGTAGAATTCTTGCTAACGTTTAACTACTTTGTTTTTGATGGCTGTTATTTTCTACAAATATGTGGAGCTTCAAGGGGGGGGGGGGGTGGAGTGTTCCCCCTCATTAGCAAATCTATATATGGCCAGATGGGAAGGGTTATTTCTATTTACACATCTTAACCCGCATCTAGATCAGATAGAATGGTACGGGCGTTTTATAGATGATCAGCTACTTAGTTGGAAAGGCCCACAACAAAATATAGCACATTTTATAGATTATATCAATTCAAACACCATGAATCTTAAGTTTACTTTTTCCTTTCACAAACAGTATATCAATTTTTTGGACATAATCTTAACCAGCAGAAATGTAGTGTACATCTTCCCCTATGCCAAACCTACAGCCACCAATTACATTTTGAGAGCGGACTCATGTCATCAAAAATCTGTAATTAAAAATATACCTGTTGGTGAGCTGATCAGAGCAAAAAGGAATTGTTCAGAAGAACTCTGCTATAAAAAGGAACAAGTTAAAATATGCAAAAATTTAAAAAATAGAAAATATCCCACTTGGATGTTACAAAGAGCTAGTAAGATAGTTTCAGATATCCCCAGAACGGACCT